>NC_133364.1:5155020-5209334 GCF_049309525.1 Garra rufa
GCAAATCAGCATATTAGAATGATTTCTGAAGGATCATGTGACACTGAAGACTGGAGTAATGATGCTGAAAATTCAGTTTTGATCACAGAAATAAATTAAATTTCAAAATACATTCACATACGAATCAGATATTTTAAATTGTAATAATATTTCACACTATTTACAGTATTTTTTATCAAATAAATGCAGAGACCTGAGACCCCAAACTTTTCAAACTTCTTTCCATCACCTGTATATACTCACAGCAGACCAAAATAAAAATAAATAAAACAAATATCACAACTTTGGTGAACTGAAAAGTCTGATTCAGGAATCATTTGCCAAATCCAAAGATGTCTTTTCTAACATCTAAAATCAATCAATCAATTAGCCAAGGCTATTCTTCTCACAAACGCTGCAGTGTTTACAGACTGCGTCCTTCACTTAACCAAGTTATCGCAACGTTGTTCTGGGTCACGCAACCCTGCGTCATAATGGATTGTGTTCTTCAACTGGGACTCAAGCACTCACATTTCTGAAAGATTTATGCACACTTTGGGCTACAGGGGATAGCAGAGCAGAGCATGCTGGGATTTAGGAGGTTTCTAATGCTGAGTGAAGAAAGCAGTATCTAAAGACCTAGTATCTTAAAGAAAGATGAAACAAAGAGAGGGAGTGTGAGAAAAAGTACGTGAAGCACACGGGATGTTTCAGGCACGCCACACATGTTCTCCCATGACGGGACGCTCAGAATAGAAACACAGCTGAAAGGTGAACGCTGACAATCACCTGTCCGTTGAAGCACAGAATGTACAGTACTTGCAAGGAACTACAGTGAGACCATTACACTCATATTTACAACTGAAAACTACTGTGTGCGACTATGAAAAAAATATTTAGGATCACCATGTGCGACTGACCCGATCAGCATATTAGTGTTTGCGCTCAGGGGAACTTTCTACGCGTTTTTGCGACATTGAGTAATGAATCGCAGACATTTCTCACGAATCCTTTCATGAATAAAGTGTAGAGAGAGTGTAAATAAGAGATTGACTTAAGTACAGAAAGCTTCGTTGGGACTTTAAATTATTGATTAATTTATAGATAGCAATACAATAGAAAAAAGATACAAATTAAACTTTTTTGGGAGGGGGGATTTTTTTTTTTTTAATAAAAACTCCCTTTGTCAAGCAGTGAGTGATTTTGTCTTTGTCTTTTGTTGTTTGATTAAGATTAAGCACAGAGACGGCAGAAGGAATATTACTTGTGGCTGCTTTAAGAGCTGCACGGATCCAATATACTGTTACACACGTATTTTCATTCTCAACTGTTTATGTTAATTTAAGACATAACTGATGAAGGTTTACATGAATAATCACCAAACGTCACATTTTGACATATATTTGCATGTATTTGACCTTTTAGGCACACATCTTTTTTTGCATCTTAAGCTAAACGTTCACTTAACTTGTCCGTGTCCTGTTCTGTCTCTGAACGCATATACAGTACAGCGCAAATTCTCTTTGGTTCTTTTAAAAACACATCAAATAAACATTTATACATCAAGCACGTCCCATTTTATGCAAGTCACGTTACATGATTTTACTGATTTGCATATGAAATTGGCTTTTATAGAGGAGCGAAAGTGCACAAAGGGGGTGGAATTGGGAGCAATAATTGTTTTAGCTCAATTATCGAAATCGAAGCTGAGTTTCGATTAATTGCACAGCCCTAGAGCTTTGTGAGATCTCGATCTAAGATGAGTGAAAGCTTTTAATGATTTTTAAGGGAGTTTGTAAATGAGATATTTAATACAACAGTTTAATAAAAAAAGTTTTGAGAAAAGTTACTATGGTAAGTGACTTACATTGTCTGATTATAACACTTTTGCCTGATTTTGCTCCATTTCATCATCAAAAATAGTCTGAAACAAGTCACAACTGAGCATCTCCGTTCAAACATGACAAAACATGCGTTTTTAAACGAATCTAGTCAAACTATTCAATTTCCCATTCAGTAATTGAATCAGTTTCTTGCCGCCACCTGCTGACAGATTTAATTTTTTTAACATAAAAGATGATATTTAATAAAGTTACAAAAATGCCATTACATTCCCCTGTAAATCACTTTAAGGAGTCAAATATCACCTCGTAATAGGAAGACAATTTTTTTATCAGATTTTTTGATTATTGATTAGAAGGTGCTCCTGAAATCTTGACTGTGCTCTTACATTTCTTTTTAATGAGGTGCACAAGTGTTCCTAACAAGAAAAGTAAGCGTAGAGCCCTGACTTGTCAAAAGTACTTGTTTTGAATCACTTCTCCTAACCAAGGCTTCAATTGTTTACAAGAATATTCTGAAAAAATATTGTAATTCTACAATTTATGTAATTTATGTAATTTATTCCTGTGCTCAAAGATCAAATTTTCAGCATTATTACCCCAGCCTTCAGTAACACATGATCCTTCAGAAATCATTCTAATATGCTGATTTGCTGCTCAAGAAACTTATATGATATTATATTATTAGATATTATCTGCAAAATATGAAGCAGCACAACTGTTTTTAACAGTGATGATAATTGGAAATGTTTCTTAAGCAGAAAATCAGCATATTAGAATGATTTCCGAAGGATCATGTGACACTGAAAACTGCAGTAATGATGCTGGAAATTCAGATTTGATCACAGGAATAAATTACTTTTTAAAATAGATTTACATAGAAAATAGTTATTTTAAATTGCAATATATTTTACAATTTTACTGTATTTTTGACTAAATAAATGCTGTTTTAGTGAGCATTAGAGACTTAAAAACACTTAAAAATCAAGGGAATATGAGAACTGACCAGTCAACCTAAATTTTTAAATGCCGGAGGATCCGCGCACATACATGAGCATCTGTCAGTGACATCAAATCGTCATAAATTTACTGTCAATGCAGTGGCACGACCCTCATCTCCTTAGAGCGCAACTTAGATCACTTTACACGTGGGCGCAGTAATCTGACCGGCAGCCAACAGCAACACGTGCTCACCGTGGCCTCTGGGCTAATTTTCAGCTTTTACAACAGTCCAGAGATTTCCTCACTCAAGAGCACATGGGTCCCTTCACGCGCTTATGGATTTCCTAAGCATGCGCCTGAGCGAGCAGCCGCCACGCACTGACGTCTGTAGTTTACGCTCCATAGTGCCGGCACAGCAGAGAACCGAACGTTTTTGTACAGTGACGATAGAACATTTCCAATTTAGCGTTTCCTCACTTTTTGACCAATGACATTTTACATGAACTTTCCAGTATTCTGTCATTACTGGATATACATTTAATTTACCACTTAATTGTTATTATTGTTAACTGAAATCAGAAATTGTCAATAAAATAAACATCAACTGAAAAAAAAAAAGATAAAACAAGTTTATTTTATTTCAGCTAGTTGTTAAGGAAACAAAAAAACATTACAATACTCAAATTAAATATATCTGCAAATAAAAAATTAGGGTTATTATCTTCAACTAAAACCATACTGTAAATTTGAACTGAAATAAGATATGTATATTTGACAAACAAACAAAAATCTTGTCAACATTTCTTATTTTTTTTTAGTTTAAATTTAGGCACTACAACTGCTAAACTAAATAAACTAAAATTTAAATATTAAAAAAATGAACTAAAAAAAACCCACAAAAAATAAAAACATAAAATAATAAAAATGACAAAAAACACAATTATGAAAAAAAATAGTGTAGCAGTGGCACGAAAATTTTATTCTACACAAACGTTTAACAAACAGCAATTTTAAGCCATAGATTTTTTTTAGATGGGGGGGGGGGGCAATGAAATTTTTATTTTTAATAGTTTTAATTCATTTTTCATGTCTGCATATCACAATTTTTTAATTTCCCTGATATTTCCTGTTTTTTTTTTTTTTATGACTGTGGCAACTACCAGAGATCAGTTAAAACTTCCTAAACGTTTTTTTTAGACCAAGCAATACCATGATTCATAAATACTTGCTGTCGGTAAGGATCATAAATGAACCGTAACTAAACGAACTGATCCCCGAACCTTTGAATGCGGTCCAAGCTGTCCTTAATTTTTTTTCTGCTTGATGTGACAAAATTTCTTATTTGTGTGTTATCGGGAGCTCAAAACACCACTGGAAAACGCTAATCGGCTTTACCATAAGAGTCTCTATGAGTGCAATTACAATACCTTCATTCATCAGATTAGCCTGTGCTCCTGAAGCATGCAGATCATTTCCAAGATCAGACCTCAGGCTAAAGCAAAGAATTTGGAAATCTGAATAGGCCTCCGTAAAGGTTTATTGGAGGATTATGATCAGGACACATCTCAGATGTAATTTACCGCACCTCTGCGTGGTCTCTTTTCTTAGAAATGGCCTTTTCATTGTGCTCGCTCCTTTCGTTAGCTGTGTGCGAAATAATCTGATTCTAAGCAGCCTTTACATTGTTGTCTCATGCAAATTTACTCCCAAGCAAAAAAAAGCCCTAAATTCAGATCTCATCTGCATGTGCCCTTAATGTGTAGAAAAACATTTCATGTCATTAATGAAGTGCTGAACGTTTCGGAGTCAGTCATATGGCTCATGTAAGAACTCAACACTCGCTTGTCATTCAGGTTAAACCCAGAGGGTCCGAGGTTCGATACCCCAAACAAGTCAGCTGATAACATCTTATGCTATTGCTGTTATGCTCTTTAAAACGGCACTGATGATCTAGACAGCAACATTCAGAATCCATGCAGGATGCTAGTGATGATAGTCCAAAAGCTACATTTTTTTTGTGCAGAATAATGTTTGTGTGTGCAATTACCAATACAAACATGTCATCATAATGGGAAAAAGTCCAGCAATCATTGCCCTCAAAACAAAATTGCCACTAAAACTCTGGTTGTGCATGTGTGTGTGTGTGTGTGTGTGTGTGTGTGTGTGTGTGTGTGTGTGTGTGCAAAGAAAACAACAATGTACTCCCACCTGCTATCAACTAGCATTTATCAAACAGCAAATTATGGTTTTGATGTGTTTTAAAGGAAAGACTCAAATAAAAGTTTTTTTCTAAACCATTACATGGGTTGGCTAAAGCCAACATTTGATTCAACTGGATATTTAATGAGAAAGAAAAACTGAATCCGTTGAGAATTTATAGTAAACAGAAAAAGAAAAATGTTTCAGAGGTGGAGCAAGTGATTATATTTTAATGATATATATAACAAAGAGCAGCATTTTCTTTTCTTCTGTGGAACAGCATGCATAAAATGAATTATTCACAATAAGGAATGTGTATTTTTAAAGTAAACAAGGTTGATTTTATAATCATGTTGACTACAAGAGAGCCAAGTCTATAGGGTAAAATTGCATGCCTGCTTATATATTGGTAAAACTTGGTACTTTTTAAAAAGGCACTAATACAGTTGAAGTCAAAAGATTACATACACCTTGCAGAATCTACAAAATGTTCATTATTTTACCAAAATAAAAAAGGGATCATCATACCAGATGCATGTTTTTTTTTATTAAGTACTAACCTGAATAAGATATTTCACATAAAAGACATTAACATATAGCCCAAAAGAGAAAATACATAAACTTCTTCTTAATACTGTGTTTTTACCTGAAAGATCCACTGCTGTTTTTGTTTGTTTATTTAGTGATAGTTGTTCATGAGTCCCTTGTTTGTCCTGAACAGTTAAAATTCCCACTGTTCTTCAGAAAAATCCCAGAAAAGTCCCACAAATTCGTTTTTTTTTTTTTTTTTTTGCATTTTTGTGTATTCGAACCCTTCCCAACAATGACTGTAATTGAGATCCATATTTTCACACTGAGGACTCATATGCAACTAATACAGAAGGTTCAAACGCTCACTGATGCTTTAGAAGGAAGCAAGATGCATTAAGCCACTTTTTGAATTTAAAGATCAGTGTAAATTTCACTTATTTGTCTTCTGGAAAAAAAAAGTATCTTTTGTAGATTCTGAAGGGCAGTACTAAATAAAAAAATATGATATATAGGCAAAATAAGAAAAATGTACACATCTTGATTCTGTTCAAAAGTTTTTCACTCCCGGCTTCTAATCGTGTTTACTTCTGGAGCATCAGTGAGCGTCTTTAATAGCTGCATATGAGTCCCTCAGTTGTCCTCAGTGTGAAAAGAAGGATCTCAAAATCATACAGTCATTGTTGGAAAGGGTTCAAATACACAAAAATTTTAAAAAAGGGACTTAATGACAACTATCACTAAACAAACAAACAAACAAAAAACAGCAGTGGATCATTCAGGTAACAACACAGTATTAAGAATCAAGTGTATGTAAACTTTTGAAAAGGGTTATTTCATCATAAATGCATTCATTATTTTCTCTTGTGGACTATATGTAAACATCTTTTGTGTGAAATATCTTATTCAGGCCAGTGCTACATAAAAAATGACATGCATTTTGTACAATCCCTCTTATTTTGGTAAAATAATTAACATTTTGCAGAACTTTTGACTTCAACTGTATATACACTTTACTCAATAATTAATACAATTAATGATTTAAGGTACTAATATGCACTAAATAATGCACATATGCATACAAACATAAACAATCCTTCTAAATAAGACCAAAAATGTATGTTATGAAGTAAACAAGGGCAATTTTGAATTTTGAAGTCTGATTCTTTATTGTGAACTGGTTCTTTTAGACAGTTCATTTTAATGAACTGGTTCAAATATCAGTTAATAGCCGAGAACTGTTTTAGATGATTCAGTCCGATTTGGTGAACTGGTTCAACCAATTCACTAAAAAGAAACGGAACAAAAGAATCATTAGTTTAACCAGTCATCACTCTGGACCATTTGCCTGAGGATCTGGATTACAGGTAGTAATGACTGAAATAATGTTCCATTTTTTGCACATACTGATCATTTCTCTTCATAAGACCTCAGTATATTGTCAGGAGCCACGGCTATTCATTTTCTGTTGCCTCAAAGTGGCCGCTGGTTGCAAATTATATGAATCAACAAGCTAAAAATATTCTTTACATTTTTGGTTGAACTATCCCTTTAAGTTACTAATATGCACCTTTTTTGAAAGGTAATATGTAGTCTCTGAGAAAAAAAAAACCCCTGCTAGTATGTGATTAGTACTGTGAGTTTTACAACTGAGCTTAGGTAAATCTTTTCATTAGAACCTTACAATACCATCTACCGGTGTACATGTGCGTCTTATACAGAGAGCTGAAAGGATCTTCTGTGGCCGCGCTCATGTGTTCATGACAAAGGTACTGCGGAGCATGACTCTCTCATTATTTACATCGTTAGGCATAATCATCTCATCAGGAGCGCTGGCTCAAAACCCTCTCTGTTCTCCATCCTCAGCTCTTCAGAAGAAGATTCCACCACAAACCGAAGCTAAATCTTGTTTGGACCCAATGACGTCACAGCGCCAGAGGCCTTCAAAGCCTGTTTCGCAAAAAGCAGCAAAGCTGCACGCTCGCAGACATACCAGCGCTTCTCCTTCAGGCATCAACACGACTAACAATTGAAAATAAGGCGTTCGAGACAAAAGATTTACCTTGAGGCTTGAGCAACAGGGCCGAGCCGAGCTGGGGCCGTTTTCCGGCGACCGTCTCTCCTTATGCGGCGGGTCCATTTTCCACAAAAAGATCTCGTTTTCTTTGGGTGACGTCTCTCTAATGCAGTTTCTTGGCATTTATGCATGCACCCCTGAAAGAGAGACAGTTCACATATGTGTGTGATCCATTTCTTCTGCTTAAGCAAATTTGGCACACGGTGTGAAACGAAAGTTTGGAATTGTGTGCGTGCAATGCAATTCTCGTTCGCTTCTTATAGACTGATTGAAGTGACAACTCTAAGAATAGCAGCGGAAAGATCAGCTCCCAGGAGAAACGTGCAACTTTTTTTTTTGGAGAGCATATTCTCCTATAACATCCTGGTATGAGTTTCAAAGCAAAATGCATGGTTGAATTGAGGAAGTCTAGGGAAAATGTTACAGCGCTGTTGCATTAAGCATAATTGACACAATGAAACCTAGTGAAGTACTGTGCAAACTACTCATCGCCAAGCATGTAAACAAAAGGCATGCCCTATGCTCATCTAATCTAATACCGCAGGCATTCACTCAGTGTTTATGTACCTTATACGTCGCTTCGGGAATTTTAATCTCAACGACCACTTTGAGATTAAAAAGCAATGCCAAATGAAAACCAATGAACTTGTGCAACACATGCGCCGTAGTTTCTGTAGGCTTTAAACTCGGGGTTAGTTTCTGCAAGTACTTCTTTGTTGGCCCGTACTAAGTTTTTAGTTTTCATAAGTGTTTTAAATTGGTTTTTATTTTTATGCTTTTTAATTTTAATCATAGCTGAAGTTTTTGGAATTTTTGTAGAGGGTTTTATTATAATATATTTCTATACTTTTTTATAGATTTTTTGTTTTATTTTTTCTAATTCTTTATGGTTTTAGTTTCATTTAACTATAATATGTCTGCTGTCACACAATCTGAAAGATTTACTGGCTACAAAATATGGAAGTGAGTGTGTGGCTGAATCTTGGAAAAAAACTTATCCAGCGAAATCACAACTTCAGGTCCTTTATAACTCACATACACAAGAACCTCATATAAGCAACTTCTATAAGAGTCTCCAAGCTCTCTTGAACCTTATGGGCTGATAATTTAGCTATTCAAGCTCTGATTGTATATTCTGATTGAACTTGATGAGTCCTTGAGCGCAGCCAGTGCAGTAAATGAAACATCAACCGAACTATAAATTTCAGAGGCTCCTTTGAATTTATAAATCATTGGACATATAAAGCATGCAACTTAAAAAATACTGCAGCCCTCTTCACAAGCTGAGATGTTTACATTAGTCATTTAGCAGATGCTTTTTCTACTTTTCTGAGTCACCACACTTATTATCACAGGGAGAGTCCCTCGAGTAACCTGAGGTTATGTCTCTCGCACCAGGACACAATAGTTCATGAATCAGCTTGTTATAGTAACAGAGAGATAATCGGTTTAACTGATTTTAACCAATATTTGCTCTTTTTTTACTTACTTAGGTCTATAATATCATCTGTAACTGCCATAGTTTATTCATTTTCAGAAATAAGAAGCATTTAGCTCTTAAACAGTCCAATATGTAACCATTTAATTATATTGCAGAAATCATACAATACATCGTATGGGTCAAAATTACTGATTTTTACTTTCATGTCAAAAATCATTAAATGCCATGTTCCATGAACATATTTTGTAAATTTCCTACCGTAAATATTTTCAAACTTAATTTTTGATTAAAAATATGCATGGCTAATTTTTTCGATTTTCTCAGTATTTTAATTTTTTTGCAACTTTAAATAGTTGTATCTTGGCCAAATACTGTCCTATCCTAAAAAAAAAAAACATACATTAAGCTTATTTATTCAGCTTTCAGATGAAAATATATAATTAAATTTATAATAATAATAATAATAATAAAACAAAACTTTACAATGTATATAAAACAGTTGTACAGTTGTAAATAAAACGTCACTGGACTTTGTTTTACACGAAAATAGTACACTAAAAAACATTAAATGATTTAGATCACTGCAAATTAATAAAATGTTTAAATCTTTCATGACATCTAACAATCTCTTTTATCTTAGATAATTTAATAACGTTTGTGAATTTAAGTTATATATAAAGGCATTTACATTAAAGTCATGTTGAAAAACACAAACTATATACTTAATAGAGACTTTTAAAAATCTAAAAGCATACTTAACCATTGGAATATGAGGGTAGATCATTACAAATGAAAAATTGTACATTTAATTATTAAAATAATTAGTAAACAAATTGGTTTTGAACTTTGGTTGAGTAAAAAAAAAAAATACTTTTTTTGGAAGTTGTAAATAAAATTTAAGGTCACTAGAGTATGTATTACAAGAAAATAGTACACTAAAAAACATTAAAATATATATATTTATATATAAAATACCAGTTTGAATCGTTTATGACATCTAATAATCTGTTTAGCCTTAATTAATTTAACGTTTGTAGGTAAGATATATATAAACACATGCGGTCGTGATTTACATTAAACTCATGTTGAAAAACAAACTATATACTTAATAGATACTTTTAAAAGCCCAAAAACATACACTGAAATATGAGGGTTGATCATTTAAAATAAAAAATGAAGAATTCTACATTTAATATTTGGTTTTGAACTTAAAACCTTTTAGTTTCATCATAAAAAATGTAAATAAAACTTAAGGTCCCCAGAGTATGTTTTACAAGAAAAAAGGTAAAAACAAACAAACAAACAAACAATAAATGATTATTTATAGACCAGATTATTGTGAATTAATAAAATACACGTTTAAATCTTTCATGGCATCTAATGATCTGTTTAGCCTCAGATAACTTTAATAACGTTTGTGAATTTAAGTTATATATTTCTTACCATTGAAATATGAGGGTTGATCATTAAAAATGAAAATAAATCAAATCTACACACATAAAAATATTTGGTAAACAACTTTTAGGGACAATATAAAAAATTTTTTTTTGAAGTTGTAAATAAAACTTAAGATCACCGGAGTATATGCTTAAGAAAACACTACACAAAAATTTGTATAGAAACAATTTACACTCAGAAATAGCTACATTTTACAAACAATCACCAAGAAACTGCAAATAAAGCATTGATTTAAACATTCCATTTCGAAGCAGGAAAAAAATAAATGACTATTTTCCTGTAAAACACACTCCAGTAAGTCATTTTTATAGTGCATTTCGGTCAATTCACTTAATTTCCAGGTGTCACCTTTTTTGCAATTATTTCTCAAATTAAATAGCAATTTCTGAGCGCAAACTGTTCAATGCAGCACACTGCACAACTTTCTAGAATTAATCCATTGCAATCGTCTTGAAACTATGAGCTCACATATACATCAGAGGCATGAAGGTAAACAGTCTGTAGTCTAGTGAATTGATGTGGATGAGTGGTCATGACAACCAGTGCGCAAGTGCGTCTAATTAACCAGCAGCTGATATGAATCCACACTAAACCCACGAGTGACCAGAGAGAGGAAAAAAACCCATCTCACAGACTGTTGAATGTATAAAACCCATCGCACAGGCTGAACGTTAGCAATAAAACGCATTATTCTCCTGAACCCAGATGAGCATGCATAATTAAAGCACGCGATGAAATGGTTGTTAATATAATGAATATGTCAATGGCGCGGTAATTATGATGCATCGTAACTCTCAATCGCTCAAACTCATCTAGTAAACAGCACAAACACACGGCAGTCCACATGCAGACCTACTTTTAACGAGCAGATGTTGGCTTTCTCCTCTTCTAACGCAAACGCACGCAGCTTTGCGCACCGCCAGACCCATTTTAAAGCATGTCATGTCTAGTGCGCAATGCATATCCATAATTTGTAAGCAAGAGATGAATTAGGTCAAATGTCTTGTGTCTGTCTTGGCATATAGAAGAACAGCTGCGATGTACTCACCAAATCTCACAGTTCATACACGAATACGCGATCCGGTCTCGTCTCCTCGCGCTTGTTATACAATCTATGGATATGTAAGTGTCCCCGGTGGTCCAGAATGAGTGTGCACGGAGCAGATCATATATGTGCCAGATGCTTTTCACATGGAAAGAAACTTCCCACGGGCTGCCGGAGACGAGGCAAGGCACTTGGTCCTAAAGGTGTTTCCCAACACTTTCACTCACATCCGATTCCTTCGCGTCCAGCTCGAATTGTCCGAGGAGTTTAATCTTCTTGACGTCAACCTTGTAGGTTTTTCACGAGCCTTTCCTGAGAGGTGAGATAGTTTCTTCTGCTTGAAGCGGCTGCTGGATGGATTGAGCTGAAGCACGTGATGAGCGCGCACAGGGGCTCTGGATGATCACATCAGATGCGCGCTCCTTGTTTTATCGCTCTTTTGATAAAACTTTATCAGAACTTAGATCATTATGAGTGCATACAATACATGAAGTGACATCTAATGATCTGTTTAGCCATATATAATTCAATGATGGGTGTGAATGAAAGCTTTACATAGAAACACGCTCGCTCATGATTTACATTAAAGTCATGCTGAAAAACACGAACTGTGTAATTAACGCTTTGTTTCTGGTCTAGCTCCCAAATATATGAGGATTGATCATAAGATCGTAATAGTTTTTTTGTTGAATTACATTCAGCAGGCAGGTCAAATCTTTAAAATCTTTTTTTTTTATTATTATTATTATTTAATTTATGATCTAATATTATAATTATTAATCTATTGAACTGAGGTTTTAATTATTTTATCACAATTTTTTTAGTCCCTAAACTCAGTTTATTTTAATAGAACATGGCTGATCTTTAATAATACATGTAAAATAGGCATTCAATATGGAGGAATATTTATTATTATTAATATTATTAAACATTTTAAAATGTATTAACTTTACTATTATTCAAATATACATTAATATTATTCAAATAATAAATATTATTAATTAAAATTATCATTACTACATTATTTAACATTAAATTACATTTTAATAGAACATGACCGATCTTTAATAATATTTTTTAAAATAGGTTCATTATGTCTATATGTCTAAGAATATTTAAAAATGCAAAAATTTTTTATATAATTTTTATAATTATTAAATGTATTAAATAATTAACTTTACTATTATTACTAATATATCAAATTAATATTATTAAAATAATAAATATTATTTATAATTATTAATTATAAGAATTTTATTAAATATTGTAACATTAAATTACATTTTAATAGAACAAGACTGATCTTTAATATTTTTAAAAATGCGTTTTCATATTTTCCATATTTTATTTTAAAATTATAATAAATTACATAACTTTACTAATACTAATTTTATGAAAATAATAGTATTAATTATTTTATTATTTTTATTATTTATTAATTATTAGTTATTAAAACATTAAATTGCATTTTAGTAGAACAAGACTGATCTTTAATATTTTTAAAAATGGGTTTTCATTGTCAGAGGAATATTTAAAAATCCAAAAATAATTAAATTAATTATATTTTTAAAAATGTTTTTTCATTATATCAGAGGAACATTAATTATACGCAAACATTTAATCAAACATTTTTAATTAATACATTATTTTATTCTTTATTATTAAAAATAATATATTTATTGACAACTATGAATAAGCTCTTTTTTAAAAATTTGTAACATTAAAATTATTTTGTAAATATTATTTAAATATAATAACTATTTTGATGTATTAAATTACATTTTAAATTATTTTATTACAAGGTCTCTGAAATTCTGAACAAAGTCCATTTTAATACATGTTTAATACATATTGAAAACATGACTGATCTTTAATAATTTGTAAAAATAGGTTTTCATAAATTAAGCAATTTAAAACAAAAAATATTATAATTTACTATTAAAGTTATCACATTTATTGTGACAAAATTGTGAATAAAATAATATTAATAGAACTATTAATATAATGAACATTAAATTAATATCTCAATTATAATTTAAACATTTTTGATGTATTAAATTATAAGTGATTTATCAAAAATGTCTCTGAGACCCTGAATATAAAAAGTATATTTTAATAGAACATGATCTTTAATAATATAAAAAATGGGTTTTAATTATGTCAGAGGAATATTTAAAATGTGAAATGATTAAATTATGTATTTTATAATTAGTTATTTTATATATTTTTATAATTATTAAAATTAATACTTAACTTATTATTAATATATCAAATTGATATTAATAAAATAATAAACATTATTATTTATTATTATTATTAATAAAAATATTAAGTGGTTTTTACAATATTAAACTTATTTATCATTTACTATTAAAGTCATTACATTTATTAACATAAATTGTGAATATAATAATAATAATATGAATATGAATACAACTATTAAAATTATAAAGATTTTTTTTTTTTTTAAATAAACATTTTTATTGTATTCAATTATATTTAAAATTATTTTATCATGTCCATTTTAACAGAAAATGATTGATGTGCAATTGCGGTGCAATAATACATTAAAATCTAATCCGTGCGCCAATGCAAATTGTTCACACTAATTGCAACAGGTTGCAAAAAGACACTTTCTAAGAAGTGATCATTGTTAGTAAGCTCAGTCTCAGCCAGGTTTGAATAACACAAACTTAAAAGAAACAATCACTTGTTTGTTTTACAGAGATAACTTATCTGCCTTGCTTGAGTTTCTAAGTGCTTTTCAGGAAAAGCATGCCTGCGAAACAGAAGTTACGTCAATGTGAGAAACAGACTGACTCATTTAATGCCAAAAACAAAATGTCAAACTATGGGTGCAAAGTCAGTTGCTCCTCAACGACGTTCAACCTGCATTTATCCATCCTCTCATCCAGATCAATTATACCATCTGGATGTCCAAAGATAAACATTTCTGCAAGGAACGGACGGCCAAACGTGTGTGTACTCATACAGATCATGTTTATCCACAGCCAGATGATTTCACTTCAGCCACATAATATTTACAGCCATACTTCTTAGCTGTTTAGAAAAGCAGTCGTTTCTTTTAATGGTATGTTATTTATTGAGTCTTATAGCCAATATGGAGTCCTCATATAACATGTTTTCAGGAAAGGGTGGATAGAGGAGAGACAATGCACATTGCCTTGTTTCCATGGAGATGACCAAGCCATAATATGACAGTTGTTATAACCTTCTGACTGTGGATTATACACATCCTACTCTTGCTGATGCGTGGCTTGCCCATGTAGACTCAAAGCACCCAAAGGATAAAGCCATTAATGGAGCGAATGTCTCTCTGATGTGTATTTCTGATTTCAAATACCAGATGATGGCGAATGCAATCACGTGGAGCATTATGGTATTAAATGCACTGCCCGCCTACTTCATGTTCATAATTGATAACCGCTGTAAATAGAAAATGAAAATGCATTGCATATTTAAGTTGTCAAGAAATGGGATTTTTTAAAATGAATTATAAACATCATTATGCCTATTAGTATTTTTATAAATTATGAACATGCATTAAGCCTCTATAAGCAAAAACATTGCATTGTTTTATTATACATAGACTTTAAATATACATGCAAGTATGCTGTAAAAATATAAGTCAAAATATTATTTCATAATAAAAATAATAATATTCAAATAATTACTTTAATAATATAGTAGATGACGTAATTATAAAGAAAGAAATAGTTATATAGTTTTTAAAATATAATTATTAAAATATATATAATATATATTACTATAATATTAATATCTGTATATTAATATAAAATATATTTTTATACAGTAGTCATTAATGTATATAATATATTAACATTTAATAAAAAAAGTTTTTCTATTTAAATTTAATATTTACATAAAACATGACAATGCATTGCTTATTTAAATTGTTAAGAAATGGGAGAAATATGAATTTTTATAAATTATAAACAAACATGCATTAAGCCTCTATATGTAGAGGCTGTTTATGTATAAAAAAACAATGCAATGTTTTTGCTTAGAGTCTAAGCAAAAACATTGCATTGTTTTTTATACATAAACAGCCTCTACATATATATATATATATGCAGTTGATCTAACCTGTGTAAGTATGCTGTTAAAATATAAGCAAACTATTATACACACACACACACACATATATATACACACATATAGATCTATAGAGAGAGAGCGAGAGAATGTTCAAAATATAAATTAAAAAAAATGATTACACCATTAATATATTTTTATATTATATATATATGTATATATGTATATGTATATATACATATATATATATATATATATATATATATGTATAAGTATATGTATATATGTATATGTATATATACATATATATATATATATATATATATATATATATGTATATATATATGTATATGTATATGTATATGTATATGTATATATATATGTATATATATATATATATATATATATATATATATATACACACACATATACATACATACATACATACACACATATATATATCTGTGTATGCTATTAAAAATATAGATGAAAATATTATTTAATAATACAAATAAGATAATGTTTAATTAATTTCTTTATAATGCAATATAGTAATATAATTATTTAAAAAAATAATGTATATATATATATATATATATATATATATATATATATATATATATATATTAGTGGTGGGCCGTTATCGGCGTTAACGTGAAACTCTTATCGCGCGATAAAAAAAATATCGCTGTTAATCTATTCTCAAATTTGGGTTGGGAGCTGGGTCTAAACTACGCAAGATATGATGACTTTCACCTTGATAGTTTAACGCGGATGTATACCGAAGACTATAGAATATGGTCGCGCGTTTAAGTCTCCTCCGCCAAAACACAGACGGGATCACGTCGTCCTCCATTCATAAAAACCGAATCTACTATAGCAAAATGCCACGTAAATTCGTCGTTTTTTGGATTCATAAATCAAATGTTGGTCAGTCACTTAATTCAAATCGCGATATGGACTAGTGTCTGTGAAAACTGAAATGCAAAAAGACCGTTTTAATATGAATCCGATATGTTCCGTTTGCCTAGCTGTATGTATGCATTGCGGAGACGAGCTTTTACTACACGCATACTGAAACACACGTGACGCTCCCGGTAATTTTTGGCATTTTCATCTCACATGAACAGATAAACTCAATCTCCCAAACTGCTGTGAGTGTCACTTTTACCGTTTCATTTAAGAAAACTAGCATCATATCATACTGTATGACAGAAACTTCACGGCAACCTGTCAAAATAAAAGTACGGTGTAACATGTAATGGGTTGGGTAGGTGTTGACGTTAAAAAAAAACACAATCTAATAGGGAGAAAAAATAATTTCATTGTTAGTTAGTTAGTAAACACAAGTACATCTAATTGAACATAATTTATTTTCATCAACAAATTATCATAGAACAGCTTCATGAGCTTTATGATCCATTCTCAAAGACTTTAAGTCATTATTTGGGTAGCACACATATTCTGAATGCCTTCAGCAGAATTCAAATTAGCCATTTTAATCTAGATTAATCTAGATTAATTCCAAAATTTAATCTAGATTAAAAAAAATAATCTATGCCCACCCCTAATATATATATATATATATATATATATAATTTTTATACAGTAGTCATTTATGTATATCATATTAAAATTTAATAAAAAAACGCTTGTTCTTCTCATCAGCCAGTAATTCAGGCCAAATAATATAAAATAAAATATTAATTTTTACAAGAAAATACTATTTCAGTCTTTCTAATTAAAATGAGTGTGTTGCAATTTTTTTAATAGTTAAATTTACATGTTGCTTCTGAGTGAAAATAGTTTCAAAGCCAATTTTTGTTCAAGGTGTGTAAAATGTATATTTTAAAATATATATTTTAATCATTAAATGTGTGACTATATACACTTGTAGACTTTCAAATGTAACAAATCTTACTATAGAAAGCCAAATAGTAGGTATTTATCCATAGACAGACATAATAAAGCTCAAGGCAAGTGTTTTCATTTTCTCCATCTGCACTAGACACAACCGATCCAATCAAGTTCTCTGATCTGGTTTTTCATTTCTCCTTCAGTAATTTCAGTGAATGACTCATGCCGTGTAACTGATATGCGTGCCGTTTAATATAGGTGTCAGGAGTATAACCGAGCTAAAATAAGACAAATCCACGTCAGCACTCGATTCAGGATTCACTTTACACAGACACCACACAAACAGCAGCCGCTTCACAGTGTTTTCGCCGCTTAGCCTTGACTGATTTCGGGCGTTAGTAATCTGTTTGTGGTTTATGGTGGTTTGAGACAGTTTCGAGAGTACGGCAAAATTCTTGGCCTGGTATTTCTAATAGGATTTGGCTAATCCATTCTCGCCGGTTGCGAACAAACGGCTACTTCAACTCCGTATTCTTGACATGATGCCGCTTTATAACTGGGTTAGTGCGTTTACAGTAACATGACAAAACAAGCACAGGATAATCTATGACTACAGCTGAGAATATGAATAATGTGCTAATTGTCCTAATTCTTGCATCAGAGGAAACGCAATGGGTTTCTTTGATGCAGTACAACTGTTATATTTGTGGAACCTCAACCAAAGACATGATAAGAGACAAATGCTTTAGCTGGGAATATGACTCGACTCTACGCACAACACAAATCCTCAAGTCCTTGAACTGATTGTGTGTATACTGTAGAGATACAGTGTACATGGGTTGCACGAAGGCCACGTGTGACGTCATAAACAAACAAAAAAAAGTCAAAAAAGTGCACAGAAGATATGCACACAAAGTCAGACTGATCTTATACATTTTTTGTCTGTGAAACCAGAGAATAAAACAACAGATGCATTGTTAGACCCTTATTGCTTTGAAATATTACTGATAAATCCTTATGTGTCAATGGGATTGATGTATAACAACCTGACAATTTTTCAGCAAAAATTTTCTATCAGCTGTTTTTTCATGAATGAATCACGGTAATCAGTCAAACGGGTTTGCAAAAATGTGTCAAATTGTTTGTGATTTAGTTTGATTCATTTGGGCAGTTCACTCACGCACCGAATCGTTTGGAGCGTTTTCTCATACTGCAATATATTATAAGACAGAAAACATGGATAAGGTGGACTTTTGCCTACAGTGATTATTATAATCAGAAACACAAATACAGAAATCCGACTAATTGGTCAAACACTATTGTCAAACAGGTTTGCAAAGATTTGAAACTGTTTGTGATTCTCTTTGATTCATTTGGACAGTTCATTCACATACTGAATCATTTGCAGTGCTCTCTCATTACAGATCATTTTGAGGGAGAAATGTGTATTTTTATAAATTACATATTTTTTTTATTATATTACTTTTTCTTATTTAAAATAATATTTAATTTTTTTTTTTTTAAGATTTATTTTTTTGCCATTTTTGCCTTTATTATGATAGGACAGATCAGACATGACAGGAAGCGAAGTGGGAGAGAGATGGGGGGCAGGATCGGGAAAGATCCTCGAGTCGGGATTCGAACAGGGGACGCCCGGAGCGCAACGGCTATCGGCGCCAACATTTAAAAGTTTTTGTTGAGGAAACTGTCTTCCTCTAATAAAATAATTTTAAAAATAATAATATTATTAAAAAATATATAAAAAGTCATTAGTAATCGTCATTTCTCCCTCAGGAGGATATATATAAACTTTGCAGTGGATTTAATACCATAATGTTTCACATCACTGAACATGACTTATTATTAGAATTTTTTTTACTTGAAATAAAATAAATGCTTTTTTTTTTTTAAAAGTTGCCAATGCATTTTTTTTTTATTTAGTTTAACTTGGTGTACTAAAATAATTAAAGCTGAAATAAAAACTAGACATGCACATAAAAAAACAAAATTACAAAATCGCACAGCAAAATTACTAAAACTTCAGGGAAAATTACTATTAATAAAAAAAAAAAAAAAAAAACTGATTCAAAAAATTAATAAGACTGATCAAACTGATGAAAAAAATTAATCAAACCCATAATAGCATCTCAACAATACTAAAACAGCTCAATGGGTTTCTTTGATGCAGGGCAATCGCTGTGCATATAATAAAATATATAATATTGAAATTAAAATGAAAAAACTGATTCAAAAACCCCATAATGGTATATCAACAATACTAAAATAACACCATTTCTTCACTATAAATAGTAACAGGATATTTGATGAGACAGAGCACAAAAAGTGCATTGGATGAGCTGGATATTTCTTGCAAATGTCTTCTATTGTTTGTCAATGATGAAGCAGCTTGTTACTGAGCATGCAGCTTGTGAACGACTTTATACTGCATCCATTTATTTCCAAAAAAGTATTTAAAAAGTACAGTATCAGTACTGATAAAAGGTTAGAATAGGCCCTGACAAGAACTAAAAATAATCTGTGAATAACGTAATTTTCAGGAGGTCCCCGCTCCTCCCACGTCACCTGCAGTACATGCTCAGGAGGCTGTTTTATGCATCACTTACGCTCCTAATGACCTTGATGGAGAGGGTGTAGCGTTCCAGGCCCATGACTCATTATTTGTAATCAGCACAAGCCCTTCTCACTCCCCCAGACTAGAGATTGGAAAACCTACATTTTGTGTCAAGGCGAATGCGTCGGCTTGTCTGAGAGCTGCAGCCAAACTGAATGCATGATATACGTTCCTAATCTGTGATTGAGAAACGGACTCAGAAGCAAGCAAAGCATTGCAAAATGAGATCATCCGTTGACCCTTCGCTAAGCTCCGCCTTAATACGTTACTGACCAATCAAAGAGCAACAACTGTTGCTATATTAAAACAAGTGTTGCTTTTTTTCTAATTTAAGTCTATATGGAAGCCCTGTGTGTTTTGAATGAGTGTCACAGAAATTTTCAAAACACAATGCACATATTTTTAAAGAAAAACATGTATAACATATATATATACACACACACACACACATACATAAAAAATTTAAAGTAATGAAAGTGAAAATAAAAAAAATATTTAAAAAAAAAGTTAATTCAAAATATAAATATAAAAAATAAGTAAATAAATAATTAAAAATGTCTATTGTAAGTGCAACCTAGTTTAGTATATACTAAATTAAATATAATATTAAATAAAATATACAAAATAAACAATAAATATAAATATCTAATATAAAAACAAGTAGGTGATTATTTAATATATATTATTAATAATTATAAAAAAAGAAATAAAAAGTTAATTTAAAATATAAATATAAAAAAAACAAATAATCAACACTTAAATTAAAATTTTAAATATTGTCTTGGCAACTTACTGAAACATGTTTGAAAATTACTGGAAATATATATATATATATATATATATATATATATATATTTTAATAATAATAATAACTATAATATTTATTGATAATGACCAAATACTTTAAACATACTTGTCTTTTAACAGTGTTTAATCTTAGTTTAATCTAAATCACTTAAACCAAAAGTTTGTTCACACACGTAAACCATCTAAATCACTCTTAAAAATAAAAGTTTGAACCTTTTTAATTTCTACAGATCTTAAAGAACCCATGATCATTATTTTGATCTGAAGAACATACAATAATACATAAAAGACATAAAACATAACATAAAAGATTTTGCAGAATCATACAGAAAAAATTTTTTCGATTATGCTGCAAAGAACCACTAATGAACCCTTATTTTTAATCTATATAAATGGTTTAGCATGACATATATAGCAACCGTTTTGAGGAGTTTGATCGTGTAGGGATAATGGCAGCGCTTCTGAATTTGTGCGTTTAATTTGTAAATCTGCCTGACTATGGAGTAATGGAGGCCTACGGCTTTAGAGAATCCTCTCTGAAACCTCTTCCAGTCTCATGAGCTTCACTACACACATCTTTCCCTCCATGATCTTGATCGCTTATATAATTTCATCATTTGTCTATACAAAGTGTTTGGTTTGCTAAAAGTTCATGCCTGAATTCAGATATAGATCTTGAACTAATGCCAATTAAGTTAGCTGTTGCTGAGTAATTCATGCACGGCATATCTGTCAGAAACGCTTTCCTTTGACATTCACATTCACAGAAATGCCAGAGGGATTGCTGAAGGTGAAGTGGAAGGAAACGTGACTCCCTAGCGAATGTTACTTGTGTCTGGAACGCTTCGATAACCGTCATTATTTATACCAACTTTAGACAGCTCAATAGTATGTTCCCTCTGGTTATTTAATATATAAACAATGTGATTCAATCATTTTGAAAGTCTTACCTGTACTTCATGTAGAACATTGATGAATCACGTTATGGCCATCCTTATTGGGAATGAACTAAACATATAAAAACATTAAATATTACAATCTTGTATCTTTATTGTAAAGACTTTCAACAACTGTGCAAAAACATTTTATTAAAAAAAAAAAGTTTATTTAAAATGAAAATTGAAAATACATAAAAAAATAAAAGCTAATTTGAAATACAATTTATAATATCACATAAAATAAAATATAAATATTAGACAAAACACCTTAACCAAACGAAATTTTGAAATGCTGTTTTGGGAACTTACTGCAATAAGCTGAAACTCTAAAATACAATTATACATTGTATATTATCACATAAAATAATACAATTTATAATATCACATAAATAAAATATAGATATCAGACAAAACACTTAAACCAAATAAAATTTTGACTAAAAAAAAAAAAAAAAAAGAAATTGAGTTAATTTAAACCTAAACATTACTATATTTAAAAAGAAAGACAAAAAACAAAAACAAAAAACAAACAAACATTTGACTGATTGATACAAGGCTGAAATAAAACAATGTATAAATAAACTTGGAACTACCTGGAAGTGAAGCACTGAAATGACTAACTAGATAGTAACTAACTAAATAAAAAAACTACAATTGAAAGAAATTAAACCTAATTAGTCATATATATTTAAATAAATAAATAAAACTAATTAAAGTGACTATTACAAAACATTACAGAAAAGTTTAATTAAAATAATAAATAAATAAAATAAAAGCTTATTTGAAATAATAATTAAATTTATAATAGTATATATATTAGACAAAACACTTAAACCAAATATTAAAAAAACACTAAGGCTCTAAAATTACAGGAAATAAATAAAACTAAAACTAACACTAAAATAAATAAATAAAATTAAACCTAAATATTACTGTATTTAAATAAAATAACAAAATAAGAAAGAAAACAAAGATGACAAAAGCACATAAAATTACAAAAAAAAAATTACTGGTTGAAACAAGGCTGAAATAAAATAAACTATAAATGAACTTGCAACTAACTGAAATTAAAGCACTAAAATTACTAACTAGAAATAAATAAAACCCAAACTAAACTAACACTGAAATAAATTAAACCTAATTAGTAATATATTTTTTACTAAATAAAATAAAACTAATGAAATGGCAATTACCAAAAAAATTACAAAAGTTTAATTAAAATGAAAATTGAAAATACATTAAAGCTAAATATATAATAATAAAATGTATAATAATAAAATGTATAATAGTACATAAAATAAAATATAAATATTAGATAAAACACTTAAACGAATTTTTTTTTTCTGAAATAAGTTGAAGCTCTAAAATTACTATAAATAAAACTAAAACTGAAATACAAATTAATTAAACCTAAATATTAGTACATTTTTATTTTAAAAAAAAAAGATGTCAAAAGCACATACAATTACAAAAAAAAAAAAAATAGAAATACAACAAATAAATAAAAATAATTAATGAAAAACAATAAAAGCTAATTAAAAAAAATTACTATAATTTTATTAGTATTCAATGGTAGTCTGCCCCCCTGATGTGATGCTGGAATATTTTTCTTCAAACAGTGGGGAAAAAAACTATTTCTAATGGCAAAAATTCTTAACATTTGTACTGCTGTAATAAAGTTAACAGTATATGTTAAACCAGATTTTTACAGTTTCTCTAAAAAGTGAGTGCAGTTTGCTTATGAAAGGCTCACATTGAGGTCATGCAGGGTCGTTCCCACAGTTTTGTCACAGCTACACCCTCCAACAGAAGGACAGACTCCTTTATTGATCTGGAGGTGGATTAAGCAGGTGCTCCAATTAGTGAAAGTGCTTAAGACTTCTTGCAGCGGTCAGAGGATGCGAGCAACGCTCCTGACCAGCACACACTCAGCTCAGTTCCCACTGCAATTAACCTTCCAGACACTCAGGTTAGGATCAGAATGGCTTAAAACTGGATCAGGAGAAGTTAAAGGAATCACACACAAGCCAGACCTCTGGCACTGGCCTCACATCATGTGAGAGAGACGCTTTGTCATCTTGTTATTCTGAACTTCAACTCACAATAAGTGGAGAAAATGTACCTAAGGTAGCTTTTTGGAACGTTTAAAAGAAAGAAAAGTAATGAAATAATGAACAAATATTACAAAGATGGTCAGATTATCCTCGCAGACACACGTACTAACTTACTCGCGGAGGAACATTACTTTGGTCATTCAGTTTGCGCTTCGGCTGAATACTTCAGCGCGGATGAATATCGTTTCATAATCGTACATGGGAAGGCTTAATTAATCTATTTTGAGCAGGTAACGCTTTAATGTGGTTTTGACTCAACGAAAACAAGTGTTACAGAATACATTACGTTACAAAAGTTAGATATCTCACCTGTTTCGCTTGAAAAACGCCATCTCCGGACTGGTTTAAAATCCGTTGAAGTTATCGTCATCTCCGAAAAGCATTTTCAAAGCTTTTTCAACGCTTTTTGCTTGTACTGTGCTATTTTCTGAACGCTGTTTCGTTGTTTTAACAGTTGTTTGCCCTCTTGAACGAGCATTTGCTTATTACTAATGTCTACAAGCTGTCGGAACTACTAACACCTTGCAACGTTCTTCGTGTTTACGGACGTGACGTAACCACGCAAAACGAACGACGCGAGAAAAAAGCGCGCGATATTCGAAATTATAAATCGTTATTATTGTTTACTGTTATAAATCTTTTTTATCAACTTGGCCAATATACATTTGTAAACATTAACCCAAAAAATCACAGCTTTAATTTATTACTCAAACCGTTATGCTGTTAATACAATGTGTAATGAAATTTGTGACCCTGGACCATAAAACCAGTCATAACAGGGTCAGGGTTATACATCAATGGAAAGCTTATTTATTCAGCTTTCAGTTGTTTTTTTAGGATAGGAGATACAACTATTTGAAAATCTAGAATCTGAGGGTGCAAAAAAATCTAAATATTGAGAAAATTGCCTTTAAAGTTGTTCAAATGAACTTCTTAGCAATACATATTACTAATCAAAAATTAAGTTTTGATATATTTAGGGTAGGAAATTTACAAAATATCTTAATGGAGCATGATCTTTACTTAATATGCTCATGGTTTCTGGCATAAAAGTAAAATCGATCATTTTGACCCATACAATATACTGTTGGCTATTCCTACAAATACACCCATGCTACTTAAGACATTTGTTATTAAAGGTTTGAACCCCTCTATACACGTTTAGGATTTTTTCATATAGTAAATCACTTAGAAAAGTTGTTAAGAGAATAGAATTTATGCATACAGCAAATGCTTTTATCCAAAATGACTTACATTGCATTCAGGATATACATTTATCTGACCTTGCAAATTTTCTCTAGTAGTGAAAAGATCCAATTACCACAATAATCACCCACATTACAGTAGCCTTTCTGCAAATCACACTGCAAACTGTAAAGTGTCTTGAGAATACAGCAGTGTCAAGAATAGGTCAAGACCTTTGATTCCTGAAGACATATGGGGTTGCTGCATTTATTGGTTGCCATGTCCTTCCCTTCTATACAGCGTACTGAGATGTGCAACTATGAATTACACACACCTCAAGCTTTAGAAAACACATGGATGCCAGGGACACGACTAATCTCATTGTACGTCTAAAAAGCTGACGTTTCGAGGGCTGATTCAGAACATTGTGGCTGTCAGCATAAAAAAAGTCTATGGTTTTAGACAAATCCGCTACTAATGAGTTGAAAGCAACACGTCCCTCAAGCCCTGTTCATAATCCACTTATATAAGTGTCCTTTCTCTATGTTCTTTGAGAACGCAAGCAAACAATGTGCCAAACTGCTATAATACTTTATGCTGAACAGAAACTAATTTGCCGAACTCTGTTCTTCATCGAAATGCTTCGAGTTGGCAAGCACGGTAAGCATAGATCAACGCTGAAGCTAAGTACAGAACTTAAAGTGACTTAAATGAGCTTGGTGAAGTTGTCGAAGGCATATTTTTGGCAGAACAGATCTGGAGAAAGCAGATGCTCTGCAGTGAATGGGTGCCGTCAGAATGAGAGTCCAAACTGCTGATAAATACAATAAAAAAGTCTTGATCTATGCATATTTCTCTTCTGATTCAGATTAAACAATTCTATTGATGGACAAGATGTTAATTGATGGACATAATGAGAGTCCAAACTGCTGATAAATACAGTAAAAAAGTCCAAATATCCATTCACATATTTGATTAGAACTGATTACATTTGTAAACACTGCTTGAACTAAGCATATTTCTCTTCTGATTCAGATTAAACAATGCTATTGATGGACAAGATGTTAATTGATGGACTGTAGAGTGCATTTGTTTTCCAGAACAGATTTGCAGAAAGCGGATGCTCTGCAGTGAATGGGTGCCATCAGAATGAGAGTCTAAACTGCTGATAAAAACTATAAAAAAGTCCAAAAATCCATTCTCATATTTGTTTAGAACTGATTACATTTGTAAACACTGCTTGATCTATGCATATTTCTTTTCTGATTCAGATTAGACAATGTTACTGATAGAGGACTTCAAGTTTAGCTGGAAGAAATTGTTTGAAGTATGGATTTGTTTCATACAAACACGCAGCTTTCCGCTTCACAAGATGTTAACTGATGGACTGTCGAGTGCATATGTTTTGCAGAACAGATTTGGAGAAAGCTGATGCTCTGCGGTGAAGAATGAGAGTCCAAACAGTTGATAAAATAATCACAATAATCCACACCACTCCAGCAATCACTGGAAGAGATTCAGAAGAGAAATATGCAAAGATCAAGCAATGTTTACAAATGTAAATACACAAAATCAGTAAATCATCTACATCTCGAATGGCCCGAGGGTGAGTCAATTTTCAGCACATTTTCATTTTTGAGTAAACTATTAATTTAATGTGAGAACCATTTGACCTGGCATACTGCGTGTGGGATCTTACCTTGACTTCAATTGACACCGGAGTTATTTTCAAGACAAAGAAACCTGCACAACTGTGAATATTTGGCATTTTACCCTTTGTCTTGAGCTTGTTTAGTCGATGATTAAGTCTGGAATGAGGGGTGAAAATCGATGAAGTGAAAAGAAAGAATTAAGAACACAGAGACATTCAATACCACAGTATTTCACTCGTATTATTAAACTGTATTCACATTACAACATCCACAATGTTCAGCTTGTGACAGGTTCTAATATTCTCAATATATATTTTCTGTATGTTACATTATACCAAGAGGCACTTCCAGTAAGTCTGGCAATAGAGGAGCTACAGTATAGTGTCTAAATTACAAAACAGTAAAAATAAATAATGTTTATCTAAAAGACTCCTGTTGTCGTCTTCATCTTTTTCGTCCCTTTTTTGGCTTTGTTTTTGTTTCGTTTCATTTTTAACCTGTACACAATATCGTTTTTGTACAAAATGGAACAACAATCAGCGATAAAATGAATATTTCACTTTACGAATACTGGTGATTTTACACAGTTCCCCTTTCTATAGGTATTGCTACATGTGTTAAGTGCAAGATACAAGTGAGAAGAAAAATAATTATTTTGTCAGTGAAGTGCCGACTATATATAAAAAGTACAAGTCTCATTTCTCTTTCTCAGAGAGGTGTAAAGCTTGTTTGGTTCTGGAGGTGAACGAAACGAGTGGACACGGTTATCAGACGCGTACGGTTGAAGATGAAGGAGCGAGCGTTGAACGAGAAATACAAAGGAGAAATATAAAAAGATCAGCTTCTCGTGTGACGTCTAACCTCTTTATGTCTCTCTGCCATCAATCAAAAAGATCCGGAAGGATGAACCAAGCTTATCAGACTAAACTTTACACACATATTTCTAGAATACCTGTGCAGGTATTTGAGCCAAACTGTGCAGACTGCAATGTCTTTCACTCCTAAGGGCATTGGCTACGTGTGAAAACGCCAAACCGGTTTCTCAAAAATCTGGAATCAAAGCCACCGAGCGCAGATCAGAGCTGAAAACCAAGCGACGGGAGGCACGGTGGAGGACAGGGACGCATGCTGCCATGCCAACACGCACAAGCGCATCAGATGCTCAGGATTCTCTGGCTAATTTAACAGTTTTTTGTCAAGTCTCTCTCAATACTGTCAGGGGGAAGCTTTGATTCAGGGTTTGAAACACTTTGAGACATCAATATCGGTGACCTTTGATCGTCAAAGACTCGCAGTAAGGTCATTCCCAATCCTCATCGCCACGTGTCCCCACTGCTAATCGCTAGGTAATGACAGAAATTTCTCAAATGGAGAATAAGTAATTGGGGTTGAACTATATTGCATAATAGATTCTTCCATAAAGTCACATAAATTATGTATTTAGAGGCTTTTAATTCCTCGGGATTTGATTGTAGGTTATGATATTATGTTGGGGAATATGTAAATTTAACACTTTGATGCATGATGTCCACTACAGTGGATAAATCTTTAAAAGCCATTTTAAGGTGATAACCTTAGACCTTGATCCATAATTCAATGTTACAATCTTTTTATATGTTTTATTATGGAAAAACAATCTATTTTATTGCAACTGTCAGTAACTCTCTCAAAATGCATTCTTTTGGAAATGAAAGGGAATTTATTTGTGATTTTAGTCATTAATGCACCAAATGGTTTATATCTCTAGCCTGTGCTATATTTATTTATTTTGGGGGATTTCATATTTTTTTAGAGGGACTCTAGGTTATGATATTATTTTGGGAAATATACAGCAAAAACAATTATATAATTGAATACTTTGATGCATGATGTCCACTACAGTGGACAGATCTTTAAAAGCCATTTTTTAATGTGATAACCTTTGACCCTTATACTTATGATCCTTTTATATTTTTATTATTGTAACATAAATTTAAAATGCCTAACAAAAGTGATGCAGCACATAACAATTACTATCTTTTATTGCAATGGTCAATAACACTCTTAAATGCATTATTTTGGGAATTAAAGGGAATTTATTAATTCACCAAAGTGTTTAAATCTTTGGCCTGGGCTATACTGATTTATTTAGGGGAATTTAATTATGTATTTAGAGGGATTCTAGGTTATGATATTATTTGGGGAAATATAAAAAAAAAACATGATATAATTTAACACTTTGATGCATGATGTCCACTACAATGGACAGGTCTTTAAAAGCCATTTTCAAGGTGATAACCTTTGACTCTTATCCATAATTCATTGTTACAATCCTTTATATGTTTTATTATGGCAACATAAATTTAAAATGGCAAACTAAAGTGATGCAGCACATAACAATTACTATATTTGATTGTATTTTGGGAAAAGGAGACTGGGAAATAATATATTTTTGTTTTAGAAAGGTAATAAAAATATATTTGTGGTTTTAGTAATTAATGCACCAAAAGGGAATTTTATAATAAAAACATTGACATTTTTATTTGTGATTTAATAATTCCTGCACCAAAAGTTGGTTTCTCTTTCATGGGGTCTAATGATGTATTTAGGGGGATTTTATTCTCTGAATTTAATTGTTGGTTAGGATGAGTTAATTCTATGCCATAATATGTTTTTATTATGGCAACATATTTTATTGCAGTGGGAAATTAATGCATTTTTGTTTAATTCAAAAAGGTAATGAAAACTACCTATTTTTATTTGTGATTTAATAATTCATGCACCAAAGGGTTAATATCTCTGGCCTGATGGTTTATTTAGGGTTTTAAAATAATGCATTTAATGTATTTGTTTGTAGGTTATGATCATTTGGAAAATATAAAGTGAAGACAACTGTATAATTGAACACTTTGATGAATGTTGATAAGTTATATTTCCTTTTCCAATTCTATGTTTATGGCAACTTAAATTTAAAATGGCAAACAAAAGTGATGCACCACATAACAACTACTACCTTTTATTGCAGCGGACAGTAACGCTCTCAAAATGCGTTATTAGACTGGGAATTAATATATTTTTGTTTTAAAAAGGTAATAAAAACACTAAGATATTTAATTTGTGATTTAATAACTCATGCACCAAAGGGTTAATATCTCCGGCCTGGGGTTAAAAATCTACGGCCTAATGCAGAAATATAATATACCCTCTAAAAACGGGGCCACGTAGAAATAAAAAGCACTCATACTGGATCGCAAGCACACACGGCCTTTCCACGCTGGGGTTTCATACTTTGGGGAGAATGGATTTGAAGTCATATTTGGCACACACACACTTGAGCTGTGTGAGATTTACACAGCAACTAAAAGAAAGTGCAATTGGAAACGCTACCAATCTGCTGTACACGTAGGGTCAGTATTGCTTAAATAATTCGCCGGACTACATTGCACCACGTTGCCTGATTATATTAAGGCTTACACTGCATTGCACTGCGATCGAAGGGGACGTTTTAAAGATGAGCACGTGACCGTCGCGTCCTACCTAGGACTTTTTAATTGGCTCTCCTTCAAAGTGACTGAAGGCGTCCGATTAGACATCGGACCCGAGGTGATTAAGCCCGCAGAATTGTTTCATCTCGCCGTCGCAAGCAATCTGCCTCTTTCTGCACATCAAAGGCGAGCGCGGACAGCCGTGTCGACCGGTGCGCGTATCTCATGTGCGGCACATGGTCTCATGTGAGAGGGACAGCGTTCGCCGTTTCATCCCTTGGGCTGAGGAGCTCGCCTGCCTGCATGACCGCGGCAGCTGCGTGAGACGACTGTGAAGCATAACCGCGGTCTTGTTCAGAGGGAAAACATGCGACTGCAGGGGAATGTGGGAGCCTGAGGCCTTCCCGTCGTCCCACTTTAGGCCTTTGATCAGCCAAACTTGCTAGAGCAGTTTACTCGGCTCTCAAAACTTTGCTTAAATGCAAAAACAGGAGGGATCTAGCATAAGTAGTTTCGGACGGAAAAAAGTTTGATGACTAGGGATGACGTGATGTACTATTGCACGCCGTATGCACGTATATATATATATATATATATATATATATATATACATATCAAATCACCTGGTAAAACGACGATTGGGCTAAAAGGCCATTGGCGTTTTGAAGAAGTTACAGTTTACAAAATCAACTAAAGATACCCTTTGTCCACAAATCAAGATCCAAAAGATTAGAAAGTTGCAAGAAAGTCTGTAAAAACCAATGACTCCTTGTACAGTTATCCGAAAACAGTCTGATCCTGAGAAACGTAAGATCTCAGTTCGTGGAATGCCGAGGGAAAACGGTGAGGGAAGAGAATGACAAGCATTCGGCTCGACGCCTTCGGACAATGAGACAGTGGCCCAAGCGCTTGCTATAGTGATGCTCTGGAAAGGAAAAAGAAAGAGCAATGGCAGGACAGACACGCAAACACATAGTGTATCTTTTCACAAACGCATGCAGTTTCTGGAGCGTTTGCTTTCGTCCGCTGCCGACGACGAGAGTCACGGTGGATTGGTTTCTCGTTCCCAAGCTCCTCGGAAATGCTCGTTGGGCCTGCAAAACGTGTGTCGCCGCAGGTCATTGGGACCCCTGTCGTAGTTGTGGGGGTTAAGGTGCAGCTGGAGAGGGACTTGCAAAACTGACCAACGTAAGTCTAGAAAATATAGGAAACCCCCTGGATGTCCCGGCCAATTTTAGCATCAAACCTCAATAGTTCGCCGCCTGCTCATTGTTGCTCAAACCCTTCATCCCGAACCACCCCGTCCCACCCTGTTTCCTTTTAGGCACATGTTCCCCAAGCATCTACAGTGTTGTGTCTAAGTGATGTGCTGGCAACCATTTCTTAGAAGTCTCGCTTGCCGACGTCTAAAAACGGCAAGTCATTCACTCCGGATCCTCTTTCTCGTCTTCTTCATGTTTTCCCATTAGCTCCGCATCGTCTTCTACAGTCTTCGCAGTCTCAGCCGCTTCCTCTATAGTCTCGCCATCTGTTTCCTTTGTTTCGTGTGTCTCGTCAGGTACGGGACTCTCCTCTTCCTCCGCCTCCTCCTCCGTTAGCTCCTCCTCCTGGTTGTCTGTGGGCTCCTCCTTGCTACCTGGCTCCTCCTCCTCCTCATCGATGGCTAGGATTGGCTCAGGGGTGTTAGTGCGGCATGTGGACTCCTCTCCTTCTGTCTGGCTTTGGGACTCTTCAGCAATGACCTTCTTCCACATCTCGTGGTTCTCCAGGAGGTGATGGGTGATCTGGCAGAACACTTTCCGTCGTTTCTTGGATGCTGGTTTCTCTGTAATAAACCCAGTTAGAAAAGAAGGTGTTAATGCATTCAGACAAAGGATTTTGAACTACACTCTTAAAAATTCTTCACAGCGATGCCATAGAAGAACCATTTTTGGTTCCACAGCGAACCATTCAGTTAAAGGTTCTTTCAAGAACCATCTCTTCCTTACCTTTTTATAATCTAAAGAACCTTCTTTCACAACAAAGAACGTTTTGTGAAAGAGAAAGGTTCTTCAGATGGTAAAGGTTCTTTATGGAACCATTTAAACAAAAAAAGATCTTCTATGCCATCGTGAAGCACCTTTATTTTTAAGAGTGTATGATTTTTGTTTTTGTAGAGAAATGTTGCACAAAAAGTAAAAACAAAAATGAAATATGTCTTCATTTCTTTTATACACATTGATCCACAAATATAATATTTAGTATTCATTTAAGAAATATTTGATTAGCAGTTTTAAGTGATGATTTTTGTTTTGGGGGAGAAATGTTGCTTATAAAAGTAAAAAAAAAAAAAAGACATGCAATACGTCTTCATTTCTTAAATACACACTGATCCACATATACAATATTTATCACTCATAAAATAAATATTTGACTAGCAGCTTTAAGTGACGATTTCGATTTTTGTTTTTGAAGTGAAATTTTTGTTTGTAAGTTGCATATAAAAGTTAAAAAAAAATTGACAAGCAAGGTGTCTTTATTTCTTAAATACAAATTGATCCATGTATATAATATTTAATATATATATATATTTTTTTTAATTAATTGAATCCTATATCTTCTTAAATACACACTAATACACATAAAATTTTCATTTAATTTAATTTAAATTAATGATACAACATTAAACAAAGATATTTATATTTATTTTATATTTAGTGTTGCAAATATAGTTTGTCTTATTTAACTAACAGCTTGTAAGTGATGACTTCGTTTTTGTACAAAAATGTTGCATATAATAAATAACAAAAAATGCAATGCATTGTGTCTTACAGATTACATACCTCTGATCCATATGAATAATATTTAATATTCAAAATAGAAATAAAAAATAAAGTTAATTGATTAAATTAAATGCAAAGAAGTAATCTTGTATATTTATTTCATATATATTTGTTCAGTATTGCAAATATAGTTTGTCTATTTGACTAGCAGCTTTAAGTGATTAGTTAATTAGTTAATTAGTAATTAGTTTTTGCAGAAAAATACTGTACAATATTTAAAAATGTAAAATATTATTTAAAAATAATTAAACTGCTTAAATACACACTGATCCATGCTGATGAGTCATATTTAATAATAATAAAAAAAAGACTAAATTCAATAAACACAAATACATATTTTATCTTAAAGTATATATTTATATTTATTTTATATATGATTTTTTTTTGGTTTTGCAAATATAGCTTGTCTTATATTTGTCAGAACAGTTGTGTTTTGGAAATCAAGCATTATTAAACTCAATTTCATTTCATTGATGGTTTAGATCAGGGGTGCTCAGTCCCAGTCCTGGAGATCTACCATCCTACAAAGTTCAGCTCCAACCCTCATTGAACACACCTGAACCACCTAATTAATCTCATTGACAGCACTTGATAATTACAGACAGCTGTGTTGGAGCAAGGCTGGAACTAAAATCTGCAGGTAGGTAGATCTCCAGGAACAGGCTTGAGCACCCCTAATTTAGATAAATGGTTCTACTTATGGGGCAATCAGGTTTTATTTGGCGATTATATAAGACTGTGATCATAATTTACATCAAGTAAGTGTGTCTGGATCTACAGATTGTGATGGAAATCAAAATGGGATATTTTCTGAACTCACGGGAAAGTTCTGAGCTGGTGGAGGCGTCTTCCTCCGGTGTGTCATCCTCCTCCTCTTCATCCGTCTCTTCCTCAGCATCCTCACCTTCTTTGGGCAGAGGGTCGACCCAGTGGCCGGGTATGAGAGCGGCTGAATCATACGAGCTGCAGAGAGGCCCGACGATGTGTGTGATGAAGGATTCCTGCAGTTTGGCCAACTGTGGTGCTGAGCGGTCCATGAAGGGGCTGATGGGAAGGCCCAAACTGGACTCTTCATCACCCTGAAACAACAGAATGAAGAGAAAACACTTGTAAACATGTGTAAAGGACAGTTCACAACAACAGTATATTAGTATTGAGACCAATGCATAATACTGTTCTGTTTATTATAATCACATTATGCTTTAAATGCTCAAGCTCGTTAGAGCAGGATGGATTCTAAATTGGCTGTAAATGTTGTTATTGTTCATCAGATGGAAGAAATCATTCTAAAAATGATTTGATAATGATGTAGTCCCTGTTTGTCCATATGGTTATGGTGTGGACTCACCTATTCTGCAAAAATTAGAGCAATTATTAAAATTGTATTATGTTATGTGAATGGACTTCTAGGCTGCAAACTCCCAATGGATAATTTCTAATTGAAAAATTACGTTCTGCTCACATTATATGAGTAAAGTAAGTTACAAATGTTGTTTCACATTGACTCTAAATGGAAAAAACATTTGAAATCCTTTTTGGTTGCTATAATATGGAAGAACTTTTCCACCACAGAATAAAATAAAAAATAAAAAAGATCATTGCAGTTTCAAAATTACAAGATTTAAATGCAAAATTGTGAGATATAAACTCAGAATTGTAAGAAATACACTCAGAATTGTGAGATTTAAATGCAAAATTGTGAGATATAAACTCAGAAGTCCACTAAATAAACTAAATAGTGATATAAACTTAGAATTGTAAGAAATGAACTCAGAATTGTGAGATTTAATTGCAAAATCACAAGATATATACTCAGAATTGCAAAAAAAACCTCAGAATTGAGTTTTAATTGCAAATTTGTGATATAAACTCAGAATTGCAATAAAGTCAAAATTGTGAGATTTAAACTTAGAATGGCAAGAAATAAACTCAGAATTGAGATTTAAATACAAAAGTGCAAGATATAAACTCAAAATTTACAAGCAATAAACTAAAAAATGTGAGATTTAAATCTAGAATTGCAAAATATAAAGTCATAATACTACGTTTATATTAAACAAAGTCTGAATTGTGAGATTAAAACAAAGGCAGATTTTTTTTTTGAAATTCAGTTTAACCAAAGTCTTTGTGAAATGGTTCAATCAGGTTTTATTTGGTGATAAAAAAAGTTACTGTGATCACAATTTACATGAAATAGTAAGTGTGTCCTGATCTACAGATTGTGATGGAAATTTTAACTCCACACGTCACTTTTTGTTTCATTTTGTTTCATCAAAAGATATAAACTTGGAATTGTGAGAAAATGTCAAAATTCTAAGTGTACAACTTGCAATTTTGACTAATTTTGTTTTACAGAATTATCTTGCAATTCCGATTTTATATCTCACAATTCAGTTTTTTAATCCCACGACAGAAACAAGCTTCCATGCTATAAATAAAATCAATAAAACTTTTATTGTACTTCATCTGCACTTCTACAATAGTATTTGGATAAAGAGCCTCAGGGGGACTGATGATAAAAGATAGCATTCCTCATATTAGCAAGCATATAAAAGCAGCAGCACATCATTTCATTTCTAAAATTCATGGTGAGAAAAGAAAAGCATTCAGTGATGCTGCAAAAATGCATTTCATTCTGATTCAGAAATGCTCCACATAGTGCAGATTAATCCGATCTGATTGACGTCTGATTTGAAGCCGTTTTGTTCACAGTTTCAAAGAAAACTCTATTTCTGACCGCCGCTATTTTATACTCCTCTATTACATTAAACAAACAGCGATATTACCACGGAGGGAACAGTATGCTCAGTATATTCAAACCCAGCTGAAGAGTCACACACTTGATTGGATTTTTCCAGTTCAGGAGAGAAACATACTTCACAGACATTCGGCTGCCATAAAACTAGGTCAACCTTCCCGTGGACGGGGGAAATACACCCAGCCACGCGAGGTCTGGCTTATTTGTTTATTTACTTCAGATTACGGTATCGAAATGAGTAAGTAATCAGAGATTGGAGGAGCATCATATGGTCTGTGTGAAAACATATGCTTAGCAGTACCTGGAAATAAACAATGAGAGCGGCATAACAACAGGCAAGGTCTCAAGTTGCCATGGCAACGGCGCGGCGATGTCGTCAGAGGGCAGTAATGTATGTGCGCTGTGTTCTGTCAGGTGCTACTCAGAAGTGCTGGAGAAATGAATCATTCAAGAAACGAAACGGGGAGGGGGGGAAAAACAGGCTCCTTTGAAGCATATAATTTCTGGTCCCTTTTGAAATGCTCTGAATATGGCCAGGGGTGGTCATATGACGCTTTGTAGCTCTGTGACGGGGTCCTGACACAACTGGGTCATCCTCACTCTGTGTTCCTCACAATAATAGACACAGTGTTTTATTACTCATCGCTGGCATCCAAACAAGCCCTTAACTCTCTGAGAAACGCTAACGGAAGATACGAAACCACGACTGGTTGAACGAGGGCGTGCGATGGACCGCAGCGGTCAATCCATGTAGGTTAGGCCAATAATATTTCATGCACTTTAATTAGGGGAAATGTTAAAACTACTAGAGCAGACTTGTATTTAAAAAAAAAAAAACATTTAGCATTTGAAAATAGAAAAATGTGAAAAATTTGTTTTGTCTTGTTTTCCACTACAAATATCTAAACATTCTTAAATCAAGACGCATTTACTTGAGAAGAATATGCACTTAAGATAATAGGTCTTGTTTTCTGAAAGTTTTATCAGAGTGAAGTGTGTTTATGGTTAAAATAACGTTTTTTAGGCATAAATTAAATTCAACATTGTGAGATATAAAACAAAATTATAAATATAAACTCAGAATTGCAAGATATAAACCAAATTTGTGAGACATAAACTCAGAATTGCGAGATATAAAGCAAAATTGCAAGAGATAAACGCAATTGCGAGTTATAAAGCGAAATTTCTAGATATAAACAGAATTAAGATCTAAAGCAAAACTGTGAGATATAAACTCAGAATTGCGAGATACGAAGCTAAATTGTGAGATATAAATGCAGAATTGAGATATAAAGCAAAATTCTGAGACAAATTCAGAATTATGAGTTATAAAGGAAAAATAATGAGATATAAATGCAGAATTGGGATATAAAGCAAAATTATAAATATAAATGCACAACTGCAAGATATTAAACAGAATTGTAAGATATAAACTCAGAATTGAGATATAAACCAAAACTGTGAGATATAAACTCAGAATTGCAAGTTATTAAGTAAAATTGTGAGATATAAATACAGAATTGTCAGATATAAAGCAAAATTGTGAGACATAAAGTCTGATTTATGAGATATGAACTCAAAACTGTGAAATCTAAACTTACAGACTTGAGATTTTAAGCAAAATTTTTAGACAAACTCAGAACTGTGAGATAGAAAATGAAACTGCACAATATAAACACAGATCTAAGATATAAAGCAAAACTGTTCAACAGAAACTCAGAATTGAGAGATATAAAGCAAAACTGAAATATAAACTGGTAATTCTGAGAAGAAAAACTTACAGTTGTGAGGAAAAAATTCAGAATTGCAAAATTAAAAGTCACAATTACCTTCAAGATATAAATAACTTGAAAGGAAAATGAAGTGCGTTCATGCTTAAAATAATAACAATAAATTAAGTAATAAATTAACTATTAACTAATAAAAAATGTTCTGACCCTATAGAATTTTTTTTCTCATTTTACGAATAAACTCACTTTGATTTTTGATTTTTATGTCATCTGGCTGCTCAAGTAAATGTATCTTATATTAAAAATTTTGAGACAAATGACAAAACTGGAAAAAGCATATATATATATATATATATATATATATATATATATATATAAAATAACAATAATAAAAGTGTCAATAAAGGAGAGGTGTTTGCATTTTACTCATCTAATGTGACATTTCTTAGTTTAAAAAGATTTTTAATGGACAAAATGTAGTGCAGGATTACGTTTTATTCGTCATTAATAAACGAGAGGTTGAAAAGGAACAATATAACTGATGATGTCAACTGAACAGACCACTTTAATCAGTAGGCTGATTTAGTTTATCATCACTGCATGGCTTGTTTCACCTGTAATTTTTCTCCACTGAAAGCATAATTTCCAGCGGACCAGACTTGTGTAAAACTTTGCTTACTTTCTGCCCTACATTCTCATTACAGCTGTGAACGTGTTCCTTCAGCACGGCTTGAGGAGGATGTGGACGGTTGCCAGGCAACAGCATATCCTTGCCATCCTCTCCATGTGAATGATAGCGAGACGCGGCGTAGTTGCTGTGAGGTTACGCGTATGCATTGTCACAGCCTCTTACTATGAGCGCGAGGTGCGGTTGCCAGGCACTTAGTCATCGTGAGAGCTTCCTGTTTGTCTCTGATGTGACTGAACAGCATGAAAATGACTTCAGACGTAAACATGCATCCAAAAGCAACACTGACCTGTTCATAGAACTCATTGACGATGCCTTCCGTCCACTGCAAATGAAGCTCCTTGCTTTTCAACGGACCGTTTATATCCGCTAACTTAATGCACATCTGACAGACCAGCAGACGATCGTTCTCATTAGCCCAATCAATGCCTGAGCATCCATCATCTCCCACCTGAGCCAACACAAAACACTAATCAATAAAATGCACAGTAATAGTTGCTCTATGCATGTCTCTAATGTCAGAAGTGCTCACCTTAGCGTTGAATTCAGCCAAAAAGTCAAAGTGTTTCTTGAGGTCGGTAGCCAGTATGGCCTCGATGACCAGGAAGCGAAAGCGTTTGAAGTCCATGTGATCCAGACTGGCCAAAAAGTTGTACTCGGGCCGCGACATGAACAGATTCCAGGCGGACGCCGCGTGATGATTCTCCAGCACCGAACGGTCATTATAAAGAACGGCCTTCGGAGACACACAAAAAGACTTTTATGGAGCTTTGTATGTTTCAAGGACCCTGAACATTGTGATTAATTCCTGAAACTTGAAAACAACCACTGTGTATATTAATATCATAAATATAATCATGCTCATAGTGGTTATGAACAGGGTAACGTGGAATATTACATCTTAATGCAAATAACTAAATACATGAATACTGAGTACATAATTTCTAGCAGTCAAAATTTTTAAATAATTTATAATTTTAGTGTTTTGGACAATTAAAACATCTATTCTGCTCTCCAGGGCTTTATTTATATGATCAAAAATACAATAAAAACAGTAAAAGTTTGATATATTATTACAATTTAAAATGTAGTTTATTTCTGCGACACAACGCTGAATTTTCAGCATCATTACTCCAGTCTTAAGCGTGACCAATAATAATTGTGACCCTGGACCACAAAACCAGTCATAAGGGTCTTTTTTTTTTTTAATTCATCAATAATTGAACTTTTTCAGTCTCAGGATAAGTCATATACATACTTTCTAGCAGTCAAAATTTTGAAATAATTAATAATTTTATTTATTATCATGTCTATTCTGCTCAAAAATAGAGGAAAATCAGTAGAATTTTGAAATATTATTACAATTTAAAAAAATTGTTTTCTATGTCGAGATCAAACTATTTGAAAATCTGGAATCTGAGGTTGCAAAAAAGTCCAAATAGTGAGAAAATCGCCTTTAAATTTGTCCAAATGAAGTTTTTAGCAATGCATATTACTAATTAAAAATTAAGTTTTGATATATTTACAGTAGGAAATGTCCAAAATATCTTCATGGAACATGATTTTAATACCCTAATGATTTTTGGCATAAAAGAAAAATCGATAATTTTGGCCCATACAATGTATTTATGGCTATTGCTACAAATATAACTGTGCTACTTAAGACTGGTTTTGTGGTCCAGGGTCACATATCAAATATAATAATGCTTCCAGTGGTGATGTACAGCATGACATGGACTATTACATCTTAATACAAAGTACTGAAACAGTTCAATGATTGCAGTCTCATGATAAGTCATACCGGTATACATACTTTCTAGCAGTCAAAAATTTTATAAAAGTAATAATTTTATTGTTCTGATCATTAAAATGTCTATTCTGCTCAAAATTACAGTAAAATCAGTACAATTTTGAAATATTAGTACATTTTAAAAGAACTGTTTTCTATGTGAATATATTATAAATTGCAATTTATTTCTGTGACACAACACTGACTTTTCAGCATCATTACTCCAGTCTTCAGTGTCACAGAAATAAATCTAATATGCTGATTTGCTGCTAATTTAATTTAATTTTTGATGATTACAATTTTAAAAACAGTCATGCTACTTAATATTTATGCAAATCGATATATTACCAAAATTAAAAATTAAAATTAATGCAGTTCTTACAAATTTTCTATTCATTAAGGAATCTAGAACAAAAATGTTTCTGCAAAACATTAAGCAGCATAAACTGTTTTTAACACAGATAATAATAAGAACCATTATTAAAATTCATATTAGAATGATTTCTGAAGAATCAAGTGACTCTGAAGACTAGAGTATTGATGCTGAAAATTCAGTTTGATCACAAGAATAAATTACAATTTAACACATATTCACACAGAAAATAGTTATATCAAATTGTACTAATATTTCACAATTTTGAATTTGACTGTATTTTTACGGTATTTTTAATCAAATAAATGCAGCATGTATAAGTATGAATACGTGTAGGTGTACTGAATAATTATGCATATGCAAACACATATTCATGTTCACTTCTTGATTTGATTAAATCACATATTTGGAACCCTTATTATTAATTATTATACGAGGTACTTCAGTAATTTATTCTACCTCTGAATTAGTATAAGTACCTCTATGATTCCTAAGACAGCACGACATGTGCTTAATATTACAATGCAGGGAAATTAGTGCTCCTTGTAAACACTTGAAGGAAAAGCCACGATCGGTGTGTTACCTGAGGAGCGCTGGTGGCCACCAGGAAGGCATTGGTCCTGCCAGGATGGTCGTAATCATGCATGGCAGCTGCTACATAAAGCGCCATCAGCTCCAGAGCAGGGATGAGGCCGGACAGACAGCCGTAACCCTCATCCTCTGCAGGATATGTCCTGGACATCAGGAACCTCGTGCGGCCGTGAGCGAGACCACCGTCAGAGTCTAAACACAGATGGCGATTAACAATCTTTAGACCTATTCAACATCGCTTTAGCACTTTATTTTGTTTCCCTGAAGGTCACTTATAATGTTAGTCAAGGTCTCATGCACCTACACTAAAAGAAATTAGTTCAAGTTGTAAATAAAAGTGTATGCTTTACAAGAAAATACTATTTCAGTTCAATGTTTCACTTGCCAATTCTTTGTAATTGTTTGTAAAATTTACTAGCAATTTCTAAATAAATGTTGTTTTTATGCTACTTGTTTCAATGTAAAACACCCATAATTTACTATACTAAATAATGACCTAATTTTATTAAAAACCTTATGAAATGTATTTAATATTTAAATAAATAATTAAATTTGGAGTGTATATGTAAAGGATTTCTGGTATATACATATGGAAACTGCAAATTGCTTCACACTGTATAATAGGTATTCATCATAAATAATTATATAAATTGTATATAAATTGACATTTTTAATATATAAATTGTATACATTTATAATCATATAAATTAATTATTATTGTTATTTATTTATAAATACAGAAATAAATAAACTAATAACAAAACCTACAAAAAATGCAGAAACTCAACAAAATATCAAACTAAAATTTAAATGAAATGGAAAAAATATATAAAAAACATAAAATAAAGAATGGAAAACTTTTATTTTAGCTAGTTGGCAAGGCAACATTAATTTTGTTTAACTTGATGCATTAACTGAAAAATAAATAAATAAATATAACAAAAAAACTAAAACAAAATGACTAAAATGAACTAAAATTGACATAAAATATAAAATTCAAAGCTCAAAAGGTTTTATTTCAGCCAGTTAAACAGGCATAAACTAAATAAACTAAACAAAATAAACTAAAAAAATACAACAAAATAAACTAACTAAAACTGAAATAAAAATGAAAAATATAAAAATAAAAGTTGTTTTAAGGTATTAAAATAAGGTATTAAAAGCTTTTATTTCTGCAATTTTTGGTGTAAAACACTCATAATTTAATTTTCATTATTATTATATTGTATTATATTATATTTTTTAAATGAACTAATGTTAATTATTTATTTATATTAATTATTTTATATATATATATATATATATATATATATATATATATTTTTTAAACACAACAAAATAACAAACTAACTAAAACTGAAATAAAAAAGAAAAACATAAAAATAAAAGTTATTTTAAGGCATTAAAATACGGTATTAAAAGCTTTTAATACAGCTAGTTGGTAAGGCAACATTCATTTAGTTTAACATGATGTACTAAAATAAAAATGACTAAATATATACAGATTTATAATAAAAGAAAACCTACAAAAACAGACGAAAACACACAAAATTACTAAAACTTTACCAAGCACTGAAACAAAAACATAAATATACAAAAATAAAACTGATTCAAATATTAATAAAAACTATAATAGTATTCCAGGTGCCCCACGTGAATATGGTGTTACATATATAAACATAAAAAATATGAACATATAAATATAAACACATAAAAGTACACATATCTAGTCTATATAAAAAGAAGTAATCAAATTAAAAAGATACACTTTTGGATTACAGACATGAACTGACTTCCATTGAAACCTGTCTCAACAGCAATAAAGTGTGATTCTTACCCGATTCACTCAGTGATGCCAGTGTAGGTAAACCAGGCACAGGCTGGGTAGTGAGGTACCAAACCGCATGGAGGACGTCTGTTGCATGAATCCTGTTGTGATCTGCGGAGGAAGACGAGGTTTAATACGGTCAACTAGCACTAGAGGGAGATACAACACACCAAAACCGTAGCAGAAGTGATGATTTAGGGCAATTTATTCCTCTAGAGGTGAAGCTGCCTGCGCACAGCATCTGTTGTACATCATCAGTGTTTCATTGTTAACATTTTTCTGTACACATGTCTCCTGCAGCACGAGGACTCACATGGGATGTCCCTGTATCCGTTCTCCAGAGCGTGGAAATAGTTCATGAACTCCCTCACTGGAATCTTGAACGTCTCGAAGAGTCCCGTGTCAACAAACAACCGGTACGACACCTAAATCACGGAGAAAAGGGTTCAAATCTCTCAACTACGTCTGAAATTAAACAAAACGATCCAAACAATAATACTATGGTTTCTTAAATAGACATATGATTTTTATACACATGCAAATACTTTTAATTATTCATATGTGTTCATATATTTATTGTGGTTGTCATGTTTGTGTATTTAACGGTCAATGTTTTTGCTATTTTATGCAACATTTAGACATAATGCATAAAAAAATTATGTTGACAGCAATATCTAGTGGGGTGGCTCATATAATAACTTATAAGCAAATAAAATGCTCAAAAACGTGGCTGAAATTAAATGAACAATTATTGTACACTTGTTTATTCAGTAAGATTTAAAAAAATATAAATTTTTATATATTATATAAAAATGTATATATTATTATATATGTAAAATAATAATTTATATAATAAAGTATAGTATAATAAAAAGTATTTAGTATAATAAAATATAATAAAATAAAAAATGTGCACTATTAACATATTTTTATTATTTAATGTATAATGTATTTATTGTTTATTCAATAATATTTTATTTTTAATATAATATATATATATATATATATATATATATAAAGGAAAATATATATTCAAAATATATATCAATATTATTATTGAATATATTATTTAATAATATTCACTTAAAATTTAATATAATAAAATATTAAACCAAAAAAAATACAAAAATGCACACTATCCAGTGACACTGCATTATTTACTAAAAATGTAATATATATATAATTATATAATACAAAATAGAAAATGTGCACTAACGAATAACTATTTCACATGTTTAATCAATAATACTTACTAAACATTTAATACAATATTATGTAGTAAAATATATATTTAAAAATATAACAATTAGAAAATAGAAAATGTTCTATATGCAGTTGACACTTTTGTTTTGTTGTTTAATTAAAATTTTATTTAATCACTATCATTTTATCTTCCTGGCCTCAACATTTAAAAATAGAAAACAATGCATAAAAAGTACAAAAATATATTTTAAAAATTATATATATTTAAAAATACACGATCCACGATTTAATAAAATATATTATTTAATCATAATAGTCAAATATTGATCATTTATTTATCCTGGCTTCAGCATAGACGTGTAATGCATAAAACATATAAAGCATAAAAAGTAAGAAAAAGTAATAAATACCAAACCCCCAAAACAATACAAAAATCTGGTATGGTGGCCAATATAATAAAACATTAGCAAATGAATTATTTATTATAATTTTAAGCTTGTTTATTCAATAATATTTACTAAAAATAAAATAAAAAACATAAAAATATTAATATTATTAATATAATATATTATTACTATAATATATAATACCAATATTAAACATAATAAACCTTTTTTATTATTATTATTATTTAGTAATATGTTTAATTTAATCATATTGGTCAAATATCAGTCATTTAATCATCCTGGCCTCATTAAGTGTCAAATCTTACAGTAAAGGAAGTGATGCACCTGAGGTTATAAGGTTTATTTGTCTGACTGGACTCAGTATGAGTGTGTCTGTACTCCTGATCTCCACTAGATGTCAGTGTCTCACCTGGCTGAGGATGCAGCCACATCTGCCGTTGGTTTTCTCCACCAGACTGAAGATGGGGAAGTTCCAGTTGTTGATCTGACTCATGAGGGGCTCCAGGCCCTCCATCACCAGCGGCTCCGGGGCCAAGATGGGCTTATCCTGCAGAGGAAATGATTTCAGATCACAGACGGTGCCATCTTAAAAACAAAAAAACCCACTAGACATAAGCGGCACATATGAAACTACTACAGAGAGTAGTTAAAATGGCATATAGCACAAAAAGAGTCTGTTGTCAAACCACAGCAAAAGCAGATCAAATGCTCAGTGATTAGTTTTGATGATATTTTGATGACAGTTTAGCTTTACTGGAACAAACAAACCCTGAAAAATGCACGTAACGCTTACTTGTTTACTAAACTACTGCCGTATTTTTCGCATTATACTTTTTCTGCAGATTGCATGCAACACTTTATAATACTGTGTATTTTTACTGCTTCTAGGTCCTCTAACACTGACCAGAAAAAAAAAAGAAAAATACAATTTAATAAAAAATTAAATATGCACTTATACACTGACACTCATTTTTATTATTTAATCATAATGGTTAAATTTTAGCCATTTAATTATCATGACTTCAGCCTTTAGACATATAAACAATGCATAAAAAAAATTATAATGAATAAATAAAATAAGCAAATAAAAAAATCATTTTTAACAAATGAATGTTATTCCAGATAAATTAATAATGAATAAATAAAATAAAAGTGAATAAAAAATATTTTAACAAATTTTATCATTTTTTATTCTTATTTATTTATATATAATTAATTATAATAGATATATCTTATTTATTTATTATATATTTTTATATTATTCATTTTTATTACAATTAACAACAATTAATAATAAAATAATAATAATAATAATAATAATGTCAATTTGCTTTTTCAGTATGTTCCTGGTTTTCTAGTGCATGATTTCTCAGTTAATGTTATTCCAAATAAGTGTAAAATAAATAAATAAAACTACTAAATAAATAACTACAATAAAATAAAATAAAAATTCATTTCATGTTTCAAATGATGCTTAATGCTTTATTAAAGGTATTCTTTGCCTCTTTTAGTTTTTGGGTTGCAACAGAAAATGTGAAATCTGCACAGACTTTTATTGTTCCATAAAATACATTATTTAATATTTAATTAAAAAATTTGAGATAAAAACAATCCATATAAAATATTTAAGCATAAAAATGTTTAAAATAAAAATAAAAAAAATACATGCACTATCCACTGACACTAATTTTTATTTAAAAATAATATTTATTATTTAATCATTATCATTTAATAATCCTGGCCTGAAAATTTGGACAAAAAAAAAAAAAAAAAAAAACATAATACAAAACAATGTTTCTCAAAATTTCTGTTTATTATAAAACATGTATGCAAAAACATTTTTTTCATCATGAATGATTAGTTTACAATGATTAGTTTTTATGACAATTTGATGACAGTTTTACTGGATCAAACAAACAGAAACATTTATTTTTGTGCATTATACATTTTATGCATAATATTGAATAAACGTGAATAAATAAGTTTTTCATTGATGTAAGATGTAAAAAAAAAAAAATCTAAATATTGAGAAAATTGCCTTTAAAATTGTCCATATTAAGTTCTTAGCAATGCATATCACTAATTGAAAAATAAGTTTTAATATATTTATAATAGGAAATTTACAAAATATCGTCATGGAACATAATCTTTAATATCCTAATGATTTTTGGCATAAAAGAAAAATTGATTCAATGTATTGTTGGCCATTGCTACTAATATATCCGTGCAACTTAAAACTGGTTTTGTGGTCCAGGTTCATATATGCATACCTGTAACACCTTGCCTAAACCAAATTGCAGTGATACAAAATCAATTAATCCTGCAAAAGCCATGTTTACCTCTGATGGGATGAGAGCGGCCAGCGTGAGCGCCGGAGACGGAAAGGTCCCGCAGGTCGTCCTGTGACCCTCTCGGTCTTCCTCGTTCTGTGCAAAGTCGCTCCTGTCACTGTGGTTGGTCTCGTAGGTGCTGTCATAGTCTGACGACATTATCAGCGGCTCGTCTGCAAGGTTATTGAAAAACCTAATTTACGACCTCGTCACATTTCACGTTGGAGCAGACGGACAGCTCTGAAAGACTCGTAAAGACACCAATTACATATTCATTCAGAGATTCAATCCAGGATCCGGCTGTAATATCATAGATCACAACAGCAAAATGGATCATAAGTGAAATGCATCTAAATGCTAATTCAGAGACGCACATGACGGCGGCGGCGGTACCTGACTGCTGGGTTCGATCTCCTGCGTCTATGGATCCGTCCCCGTGTCTCAGTTTACCGTACGGTCTTCCACAGCTACAACACACCACAAAACATTCATATTAAATCAATTTTTAACATAGAAATACAAGAAAAAAAAAGACAAAATCTTTTTTAAATTTCATATTCAAATTTCATATTTTTCAGAACAGAATCAAGTCCCAGTGGATAAAATCAAATCACACCCTTTCTTTCTTTCTTTCTTTCTTTCTTTCTTTCTTTCTTTCTTTTCATGTTTTATTGAAGGTTTTTGCATTTTTTTTGCCTTTGAGTTGCAGTGTTTTTGTTTTTTTGCAGTTTTCCAACAATAAAATTATTATTATTATATTGTTAATATTATATTACAAATAAAAAATGTATAATAAATAAATAAAATAAGTAAAAATAAAATAAGTCCATAATTTTTAGATTCTTATTCATGTATATATTAATTTATTTAATGTTTTATTAAAGTTTTCTGCCATTATTTGCTTTCGTGTTGGTTTCTTTGCCTTTATTTGTTATTGGGTTGCATTTCAGCAAGAACAACAACAACTGTTTATTAATAATATAAATATTTTATGTTTTTTTAAACATTATCTTTACCTTTATTAATTTTTTTTTTATTTTTAGCAACAAGAACTATTAATAATAATCAATCAATCAATCAATCAATCAATTAATTAATTAATAAAAATGTATAATAATAAATTCTGTTAGTTTTGGCATTGCATTTTGTAAGCAACAAAAACTACTACTACTACTACTAATAATAATAATGTCAATGTACTTTTTCAGTACAGATTTACAGTGCATCATTTATCAGTTAAAATTATTCCAAATAAATTAATAATAATAAAAAAAATAAAAATAAAACAATAAATATTTCATCAAATTCAATCATTTTCAAAATTCTTGTTTCTTACTTTATAAAAGGTTTTCTTTGCATTTTTTCATTAGTTTTTCGTTTCAACAACAGCCACTGTTTATTAATAATAATGATATTTCATGTTTTATTAAACATTTTCTCTACCTTTATTAGTTTCATGGTTGCATTTCAGCAACAACAATTAATAATAATAATAATATTATTATTATTATTATTATTATTATTTTTTAAATAATTCATGTTAGTTTTGGCATTGCATTTTAGAAGCACCAAAAACTAATAATAATAATAATAATAATAATAATAATAATAATAATAAAATTTACTTTCATTAAAATAAAATCAGCAATTTGCTTTCATCAAATTTCAACATTTTCACTTTTCAATCAATTTCCAGTGATTAAAATCAAGTTGTATTATACTTTTCCCTCACAAAATATCTCGTTTTAATAAGCCACAATACGAACGAAAAATGCAATGCAATGCCATTTCATGTCAACCTCGGTAACATTCCTTCAAGAACACGAAAAAGCCACTATCTATGGTCACAGGCACTGGAATCTGTTCATTGCGCTTCATGTTTTTATGCTTTATGAGTTAGGAGAGCTTGGAAACGGCTGATGCGTGCATACTGTATGCATTTCATGATTGCATATTTGAATATTTCGCATTGAAATTGAGACGCGTCCTCTCCGGGTGACTAACCCCTGATAATATGTGTTGTAAACATGCATGTGTGTTTGCGTGTGTGTGAGGGACCAGCCGTTGTCACTGTTGTTTAGTTGAGCTCTCTGAATTAGCGGGCCAGACAGAACCTAATCAAGCTGTTCCTCTGTGCCCAGCATTCATTACGGGCCAAGGGGAAGGTGACCTTGTCCCACGGCCAGGACATTAGTGATCACTGTGAGTAAAACCGATAGAGAGAGAGACAGCAGATCTGAGCGTGGACGTACATCTGTTAATATTTAGACACAATGTTGGGTATTTTTCACAGTTAATGATCAGTGGTTGTTCAGTAACCACATAATGACTCGAAGCTGCAGTGCACTCTTGTACAACATGCAGGGCCACAGGATACGCTCAGATCTTTGGAAACAGTGACCCGAGTGATGAATTGGGCTCAAAATTAATGTTAACTTGCTGTCCGCTCTTAAAATGACTCATTAGTGGTCCTGCATGGAATCTAAACTTACCTAGACTTATTAGGCAAAAAAATTTACAATTTTCCTGGTACATTCAGAACGGCTTATACAACAGCAGTCGATTATATTGTTTGGGGAACTTTTTAATAAAAGACTGTGGTGTTTTCTTTTAGCAATATCACTGAAACTCTAGCTGGAAAACATTTGCACATATTTAAAGGTAAATTGTGAGTAAGTTGTTATTAAAAACAGATTTGATATCAAAATTAAGAATGAGAAATAAATTAATTTGCAAATGATTAATATGCAAACATGAAATTCTAGTTCTGCGGACGCATATCATTTTGGATGATATGATAAAAAACTAATTTCAAATAAATATGGCACAAGAGTTATTAACAAACACAGATATGAAAATTATTATCACAAGTATGATAATATAATGATTAATAAGCCAATTTTAGATCTGAGCGATTTAAGCTGTGGACACTGCACCTGGACTAAATATTTTTTACATAAACAGATATGATTTTTTTTATTTCAAGTATGAGAATATTTTTTTTTTATATGCAAATATTAAATTATAGTCTCTTGGTGCAACACCTGCATGTTTGTTCATTAAATATTTTGCATAAAATAAAAAAATATATTTTAAATGGTTTCAAGCAAAAATAGAAACGAAAATATTATTTAAATTGTGTAAATTACATTATTAATATGGAAATATGAAATTGGACATTTGAGTTTAGTGGACACTACACCTACATGCTTGTTTAACAAATATTTTGCATAAAATAATATTAATTTTAAATAAACTGATGCAAATGGATATGAAATTGAATATTTCAGTATGATAATTATTTCTTTTATATATGCAAATATTAAATGATAGTGTTGTGGGTGCTACACTTGCATGTTTGTTTATGAAATATTTTGAATAATGTAATAAAAATATTTTTTAACAAACATAGATATGAAATTGTAAATTAGTTTGAGTATGTTTATTAAATATTTGAATATAAATATTGAATAATATTATAAAAAATACTTTTATATAAATGTCCATGAGTTTTTTTTATAAACAGTTACAAAAATTAATATTCAAGTATGAGAATTAAATTATTCATGTGCAAAAATTAAATCATAGATTTGAGTTCTGTGCACAGTCTACTTTCATATTTATTTACTAAATATTTTGGAGAATTTTATAAAATATGACAATAAATTACAGCAAAAATAGATACGAAATGACTACTTATAAGAAGCAGATGATTAATATGTAAATCTAAAATGATATAATAGAAGTCCTATAGGCACAACATCTGCATGCTCATTTATTAAATATTTTTGTATAACTTGACAATGCTTTCAGATCAAAGGACTCTCAACTCTGCTTTAAACACTGAATGAATTTCCCTCCAAAAAATCAGTGCACAAACGTATGAAGCTCAGCAGAATCATGGGTGTTCACCTGCTACAAAGTGGAGGCGGCACCCATTGCGAGGTGCTGGAGCCGGGGGCGCTCTGACTGTGGGTTAAGGCTTTGTGGGGGCTCCGTGGCGGCGGGCCGTCGGCCGGTGGAAGCTCTGCGTCCGGCAGCTCCACTGAAGGGCTTTTGTTGGTGGGGCTGGTGAGCGGAGTGCCCTGGACTGGAGGGGAGTGGCAGGGTGAAGCCAGAGGTGAGATGTTGGAAGAAGGGTAACCTGTCAGAGAGCAGAGGAATCACACTGACGCTGCCACAGCACATTTATCTCCTTTCACTCAACACACACACACACACACACACACACACACACACACACACACACACACACACACACACACACACACATACAGCGCTGTACCTCTTCGGCTCTTGCTATAGATGTGGTTGGTGGCGGAGGACGCAGCGTATGAAGCGGACATGGACCTGCTCTTGGAAAGGCTGAGCATAACAGAGTTGTTCCATGAATCACTGTTCACCAAACTGTGAAAGAGGAGAAAATACATGATTAATATTTTTATTAATTTATTCATAGTTTTACCTGTTAATGTTCATTTATTCTAAAAGAGATGTTGGTTTTGTTGTTTAGACTCTAGTGCAGAGGCATTTTATATTTATATTTATAAAACGGTTAGTTCCATTCCTCAATTCTGATTGGTCAGCAGCTGTGTTTTATTCACGATACAGCACGGCTACAACCGCTTCACTCAACGTTCTGTGTATCATTGAACCTCCTTAGCAACCACCCTTAGCAACGTGAACACAGCTGCAGCAGTTAGGGACTACTTTTTACAGCGGAAGGCAGTTAATGATTTTACTTTATAAAAACGTACAACCTAATATATATATAAATTAATATATATTTTTGATATTAATATTTTTATTGTGTGGTAACCATTTTATAAAAGCAATAAGGTACTTGAGGCCGTGCTGTATCGTGAATAAATCACGGCTGAAGGGGTTGCAGGCACTAACAACGCCCTTCAGCCGTGATTTATTCACGATACAGCACGGCCTCTCGTACCTTATTGCTTAAATATATACATTACACACACATACACACACACATACATATACACTCACCGGCCACTTTATTAGGTACACCTTACTAGTACCGGGTTGGACCCCCTTTTGCCTTAAGAAATGCCTTAAAGGGATAGTTCACCCAAAAATGAAAATTTGATGTTTATCTGCTTACCCCCAATGCATCAAAGATGTAGGTGACTCTGTTTCCTCAGAAAAACACAAACGAAGATTTTTAACGAAAACCGGTGCAGTCTGCCAGCCTTATCATGGACGTGGATGGGCACCAAACCTTTAAAAGTAAACAAAAACATGCACAGACAAATCCAAATTACACCCTGCGGCTCGTGACGATACCTTGATTCTTAAGACACGAAACGATCGTTTTTTGCGAGAAACTGAACAGTATTTATATCATTTTTTTACCTTTGATACACAGCCACGTCCATCTGTCATGAGCACGAGTTTGGCATCAGTCACGTCACATGTGCACGCGCTCTAGCGTAGAATACGCAAACGCCGTAAGGGGAAATCAGTGAAAAGTCCCGGATGAGTTTGCGCAAGCAAATGTAATCTTTTAGCTTTAAATCGGTTTGAACAATCGGGATAAGCGCAAGTAATACCATTTTGAATAGCCGCTATACCCACAATCTCTGTGCACCATGTAAACAATGAGTGTCGTATACATGCGAAAGATCGCTTACGGCGTTTGCGTATTCTACGCCAGAGCGCGTGCTCATGTGACGTGACTGATGCCAAACTCGTGCTCAGGACCGATGGACGTGGCTGTGTATCAAAGGTAAAAAATGATATAAATACTGTTCAGTTTCTCACAAAAACCGATCGTTTCGTGTCTTAAGGCATCAATGTATCGTCACGAGCCGCAGGGTGTAATTTGGATTTGTCTGTGCATGTTTTTGTTTACTTTTAAAGGTTTGGTGCCCATCCACATCCATGATAAGGCTGGCAGACTGCACCGGTTTTCATTAAAAATCTTCGTTTGTGTTTTTCTGAGGAAACAAAGTCACCTACATCTTGGATGCCCTGGGGGTAAGCAGATAAACATCAAATTTTCATTTTTGGGTGAACTATCCCTTTAATTCTTCGTGGCATAGATTCAACAAAGTACTGGAAATGTTCCTCAGAGATTTTGGTCCATATTGACATGATAGCATCATGCAGTTGCTGCAGATTTGTCAGCTGCACATCCATGATGCGAATCTCCCGTTCCACCACATCCCAAAGGTGCTCTATTGGATTGAGGTCTGGTGACTGTGGAGGCCATTTGAGTACAGTGAACTCATTGTCATGCTCAAGAAAATCAGTCTGAGATGATTCGCGCTTTATGACATGGCGCGTTATCCTGCTGGAAGTAGCCATCAGAAGATGGGTACACTGTGGTCATAAAGAGATGGACATGGTCAGCAACAATACTCAGGTAGGCTGTGGCGTTGACACGATGCTCAGTTGGTACTAATGGGCCCAAAGCGTGCCAAGAAAATATCCCCCACACCAATACACCACCACCACCAGCCTGATCCGTTGATACAAAGCAGGATGGATTCATGCTTTCATGTTGTTGACGCCAAATTCTGACCCTACCATCCGAATGTCGCAGCAGAAATTGAGATTCATCAGACCAGGCAACGTTTTTCCAATCTTCTATTGTCCAATTTTGGTGAGCCTGTGCGAATTGTAGCCTCAGTTTCCTGTTCTTAGCCGACAGGAGTGGCACCCGGTGTGGTCTTCTGCTGCTGTAGCCCATCCGCCTCAAGGTTCGACGTGTTGTGCGTTCAGAGATGCTCTTCTGTATACCTCGGTTGTAACGAGTGGTTATTTGAGTTACTGTTGCCTTTCTATCAGCTCGAACCAGTCTGGCCATTCTCCTCTGACATCAACAAGGCATTTGGGCCCACAGAACTGCCGCTCACTGGATATTTTTCTTTTTTGGACCATTCTCTGTAAACCCTAGAGATGGTTGTGCGTGAAAATCCCAGGAAATCAGCAGTTTCTGAAATACTCAGACAGCCCGTCTGGCACCTACAACCATGCCACGTTCAAAGTCACTTAAATCACCTTTCTTCCCCATTCTGATGCTCGGTTTGAACTGCAGCAGATCGTCTTGACCATGTCTACATGCCTAAATGTATTGAGTTGCTGCCATGTGATTGGCTGATTAGAAATTTGCATTAACGAGCAGTTGGACAAGTGTACCTAATAAAGTATCCGGTGAGTGTATATAGTTAATATTTTGAATTACACTTAATTTTATATTTTTATTTATTTAAATATATTTCATAACATTTTTTTTAAATAAACATATGAGACCCTGGACCACAAACCAGTCATAAGGTTAAATTTTACAAAACTGAGATATATACATCATATGAAAGCACAATAAATAAGCTTTCTATTGATGTATAGTTTGTTAGGATAGGACAATATTTGGCCGAGATACATCTATTTGAAAATCTGGAATCTAAGGGTGCAAAAAAATCAAAATACTGAGAAAATCACCTTTAAAGTTGTCCAAATTAAGTTCTTAACAATGCATATTACTAATCAAAAATTACATTTTGATAGGTTTACAGTGGGAATTTTACAAAAAATCT
>NC_133364.1:5209834-5217334 GCF_049309525.1 Garra rufa
AAAACCAGTCTTAAGTCGCTGGGGTTTGTTTGTAGCAATAGCCAAAAATACATTGCATGGGTCAAAATTTGGATTTTTCTTTTATGCCAAAAATCATTGAGAAATTAAGTAAAGTTCATGTTCCATGAGGATTTTTGGTAAAATTCCTACTGTAAACATATCAAAATGTAATTTTTTATTTGTGATATGCATTGTTAAGAACCTAATTTGGACAACTTTAAAGGTGATTTTCTCAGTCTTTTTTATTTTTTTGCACCCTCAGATTTCAGATTTTCAAATAGATGTATCTCAGTCAAATATTGTCCTATCCTAACAAACCATACATCAATAGAAAGCTTATTTATTGAGCTTTCATGTGATGTATAAATCTCAGTTTTGTCAAATTTAACCTTATGACTGGTTTTGTGGTCCAGGGTCACATATGCTTATTAAAAAGACTTTGCCAACACATAGCTACAAATTTAAATGAACTAAAAATTCCTTTGCAGTGAATGGGTGCCGTCAGAAGGAGAGTCCAAACAGCTGATAAAAACATCACAGTAATCCACACCACTCCAGTCCATCAATTAACATCTAGTGAAGCCAAAAGCTGTTTGTAAGAAACAAATCCATCATTAAGATTTTTTTTAACGTTTTTAGCGCCAAACCACTTCACTTCTATAGTCCATAATCAACAATAACTCTTCCTCCAGTGAAAAAGTCCATCCCTGTTGTCTTCTCACATCAAAACCCACCAACAACTTTGGTTTTGGCTTGTAAACAGCACTTGTTTCAGTGCATGTTTTGCTCTTAATTTAAACCAGAAATTAATATTATGTATTATGGAGTCATATTTCAGCCAAAAGCAATCGTTTGATGTTAAAAACATCTTAATGTTTGGATTTGTTTCTTAGAAACACACAAATTTTGTCTTCTCAAGATGTTAATTGATAAACTGGAGTGGTGTGGATTACTTGTGGATTATTGTTATGTTTTTATCAGCTGTTTGGACTCTCATTCTGACGGCACCCATTCACATCCATTGGTGAGCAAGGTATGCAATGTTACATTTCTCAAAATCTGATGATGAAACAAACTCATTTAGATCTGGTATGCTTGTAGGGTAAGCACATTTTCAGCAAATTTTTATTTTTGGGTGAACCGTTCCTTTAAGTTGAGTACATTTGTAGAGTAGTGAGTAAAAGTAAACACATATTGCCATGTGTATTGCATCTGGATAAGAAAGGAGCGCTTATTACCTGCTGGAAGGGCCATCATGAGGTGCTTTGATGCTGGCACTGCGGTCTCGTCTGACCGGCCCGGGTTCGAGGGTGGGCAGGCCCGTGGCTGAGGTGGTGGTGGTCCACGGGGAAGAAATCCGTCTCAAAAGCCCCGGAGGCAAACTTCGCCTCAAACGCTGTTATTTAAAGAGAACATACATCAAGTTTAGACTAAAACAAAGTTGACGGCACGGCAAAACACTTAGAGTCACAAATTCTCGGCTAAGGTCAGTTTTGCAGCTTGTCAAAAGTCACATCACCAATTATAATCAATTAACACTGACCCAGACACAATAAGGCCATGTGTGTGACAATCCAAGAGCCAAATTAACACTTTTTGGCAGCGTGCTTTTTAAACAAAGCGCTTGTTTAGATTAAAGCTGGATCGCATTTTACGTAAATGATGTAAATCTAAGCGAGTGTGTGTATTTAGAGAGTGGGTCTGTGCGTTAAGCCAAACATCTGAGGGCGGCAGATGACAGTGGTCCGTCAGGGAATACTCAACCCTTCCCCCATCTGGGAAAATGGGAGCAGAACAGATGGAAGACCCTGGAGAAATGCATCATCGCATTTGTTCTTTACATCACAAGCTGTGAACCAATCAAAAGTCTTGGCTGATGTGGCACGTGTGCGGAATAAAGTAGACTAGATACATGCACTTAAAAGGAGAGGATACTCAAAAATCAACATCCTGGCATGATTTACTCACACTTAGAAGAAAGAAATGCAGAGAGGTTAGAAATTACATGAGTGAAGTGGGGTTATTATAGTTAACTAAAACTAAAAACATACAAAACATTTTTGTTACGTGAAATAAACATTAACTAATATAAAATACAAAAAAAATAGTTCTCATTTTTATTTAGTTCAATATGATATGCTAAAATTGCTACAACTTACACAAAAATGAATAGAAACTATGTAGGCATAATTAAATGACAAAACACTTTAACAACTAAAACTTTAACTAAAATTAAAAGTACATATAAAACATATAATATTCAATAATATAAATAAATTATTTCAACATATTAATAAAAACCTCAATAAAATAAAATAATTCAAACTATAAATAAAAACTATATATGCATATTAAAAAAAACACTAAAAATGACAAAACACAACTACACATTTTAAACTAAAAACATTAAAATTAAAATTATTTGAAAAAATATATAAATTCTATAAAATATTATAGAATTATAGAAAAATATATAAACATTATGAATAAAAATATAACAAATTTAAATGAATATAACTAAACTATAAAAATAAAAAAACTATTCAGAAAATGAATAAAAACTATATAAACATATTTAAAACAAAAGCAAAAAAGAAACCACACTATAACAACTAAAACTTTAACTACAATTAAATGTAAATATAAATATAAAAAAATACAATATTGAAATATTTAAAAAGAACTAAAAATTAAAATTATTTAAGAAGATTATTTAAATTTTATATAAATTATAAAACATATATAAAAAAATTACAAATTAAAACTGAAACTGAAATTAAAACAAATGAATATAACTAAAATATAAAAATAAAAACTAATTCAAAATAGTAAGAAAACCATAACAGTAACTCAATTACACTAAAATAGCACTGGAGTTAAGTAAATAGCAACCATTTTCATTTCTGTTTCATTTCTGTTCAATTTTCAATGCAATGTCAAATAAACGGAAATAAAATACATAAACAAATAAAAAAACATTTAGTTTAACTTGATGCATTTAAATAATTAAAACATTGCATAAAAAACTAAAATATCTTTAAAAAACTTAAAAAAAAGAAGAGAAAACACACTACGCACACGCATTACTTACAAAATTAAAAAAAATATAATATATTAAAATTAAAATCTATATTAATATACTTAACCTATAAAAATAGTATCAGTTACAGTATATAACAATAGCATCCCAATTATAATAAAATAGCAGTAAATGATAACTATTTTTCATTTTTGTGTGGATAATCACTTTAAATTCAATGCAATGCAAATTACAGTGCAGTAATAATTAAAGTAACTGTCAGGCAGTTTTCTCTAGCGTCATGGAAAAGCAATAGTTTGGAAAGAATTTTGCTGAAAAAGTTAATGGGACATTTAATATATTTCATAGAAACTCCAGAACGGTAACGCATGACTTGCACTGCATTGGTTAATGCTTCCATCTGCATTTGCGTATCAAAGTATGTTTCTGATGATTTAAAATTGCACAATGGTGCACAAAAAGTTTGAGAACTGCATTACCCTGAGAGTCAGAGCAGGGAAGAAACTCTCATGACAGCCGCATGAATATTTCAGATGCAGCGCAGGGTTTCGGCCCACGTAGAGAACCAGAGGGCACATCCGCGCGCCCCGACCCTGATCTCCCAACCGCCCCGAGTACATGCCCTGGGCATTCTGGGAGACCAGCAACGTCCCGTTACAGACGGATGGGGTCACAAATCGCATGTGTATTTTTAGCTCAGGAAAATTCTCATGCAACAATCTATAGCCACAAACATGAAAACATCCGCGTCTGATATTAATTGAGCCGGAGCGGCTGTCAGCTGGAGTTGGGAGGAACACGTTTGAGTGGATGTAGCAGGCCTCACGTCTGAGAAGGTGCTCGGTACGCGCGTCTCCTCTCTTTCTCTCTCATACAGACAGACTGTCAGTGTTGCAGACGTTTAGCGCTCAGGCGTCTGTGAGCCGAGTCTCGTCCGATCAGGGTTCTGCGGAGTCCGGCTGAACCAGCTTCTCCTGCCGGTTTGACAGCTGGAGTTTTGTTTCCTATCAACTAACCTATACCAGAAAATCTTACCAAACCTGGAAAGAACTGGTCTGGATATTAAAGCAAGACAATGCAGACAAAAAAAAAAAAAAAAAATCATGCACCTGTCAAGTTCAAGATTTTGGGCTTTTTTGGTGTTTTTTCAGACTAGTAGGAAGAAAACACCCAAAAGACACTGTTAAGTGTTTCTTATATAGCACTTTATCTGTTTGTGTCAATAGATTTCAATTACAATGCATATTTTTAAAGGCCGTTTTCTCCTACCCTGAGCCATAAATCTCTACTTCAGCAGCATTTACACACACCAAACTTTGCATTTTTATTCCTGTCTATATTCTGAAGGTTTTACAGAGGGATTTGTTCTTATATAATTTGCTTGATTTTATACAACATTTTATTCCCCAAAAATGGTAAAAAAATTACATTGTTTTCTGTCTGCAAGTATTTTCTGACAAAATGAGACAAAAACATTTGACTCTAATATGTCAAAAAATTAAACAAGAATTAGTGCATATTTCATTAAATAATGGCTCATTATGGCTCATGCATATTTAAATCTAACATTTAAACATTTTCTTTTCTTTATTAGAATGAGAAATAATGATGTTTTTTATTATTAATTATAAAAAACACTATTACTGCAATAATGCGCTTAACTTTCATTCAATATTCTAAATAAATACAATTATTAAATCTATTAAAAATAAAATATAATGTAAAATAAAATAAAATAAAATGCATTATTTTCTTTAAAAAATTACGTAAATTTACACTCCAAATTGTTTAAATTATGATCAATTATTTTAAAAATAAAACAAACAATTTGTGCTGCCTTTATAATGGTTTAAAACGATTAGCATTATTAATAAAATAATTTTTATTAACTATAAAAATTACTATTAATCTATTTAAAATTAAAGTAAAATGATTGCTCCTAAAACAATTGCTTGTTTTTTTATGCAAAGCATAATTCCTTCCTTTTTTGGCCTTTAATTCTGGGATGTAACATGACCCTGTGACAGGTTTCTCACGATTCGCCAAATATCTGCATCAACATGTTTACACGCAGGTCCCAGATCTATAAGATTTAAATTAATTATCTAATACCAGTTTAGACCACCGACACACACACACACACACACACACACACACACACACAAAAACCCACATCACCCACATAACCTCACAACCCTTCATTAAAACAGTATGTGCACATTTTCCAGCAACCACTTAAGCATTTTTGCACAAACTAGCCTCCTACCGTGAGCTCAAATCACACCCTCAACACCAGCTCACAGCATCAGTCTTCTCAACACTAATCATTTTGTCATTTTGCAGCAAAATACCAGTGATTACAGGTATAAAAAATGCTCAAGAGATGCGAAATTGCTCCTGAAATATATTTAGCAATTTTCTCGAATGTGTAAAAAAAGAAAAAAAATGTTATGACTTTACTCCTCCTTGCTTTACTTTTTTAGATTGGTGCGCATAATATATTATCTATTTATTTGCATATTACAAATTTTAAGAAACATACTTTGTACTTGTGTTTCTTTAGCTTTGATTAGATGTAGGCTGAAAAACATCAACATACACAATTATTTTGAGCTATAATGCCTTTTAAAACCTGTAGGGAATAGTCCAGGCCCTGAGAGTGCAGTGAACCGGTCAGTTCAGCAACTTTCTTTTCCTATTACTTCTCGAATAGATTAGCATTTTAAACATCTGCTACAAAGGTATGCGCTCGCTCCAAATCCTAAAGTAGGAAAATACCAGAGGAATCGGCCTTTAAATCTTAATAGTACTTTCTAAGGCGGGGAGCTCATGCATGTATAATGCGTTAAAGGTTTCTGACCTACGGTAAGCGTGGCGCATGTTTACCGGCTTTAGAAATGAACGTCCGATCAGCAGCCTTGCAGAAATGTAACACCTTAGGAAAAGTGTTTTCTTTGCCGAGTTCAAATATACAGGAAAAGTGATTTGGGATTTATGCGAAAAAGCCCAGTTTCCTGCCAAACTGGACACCCAGACAGGCCACAACTATGTGACCTTCTACAAAAATCGTGTCACCGTCAGTTGCGTTTCGTGCCGTTTTATTCCGATATTGACACAGCTGCGGCTCTGACAGATAAAACGGCGCTTAAAGAAGCAGACTCGCTCGTGTTTTTCTTCACGCTGCCAAAATATCACATTATATACGCCGTGGAAAAATAAAAGGCTGGCTGGCGCTCTGAATTCTGTTCAATATCAGAGCGTAGTGCGGTGTGACCTACATATGGACCAGGTGTAATGAATGGGCTTTAATAAACATCTCTTAATGTTGTTTGCTGAGCACTGCAGCATGGGAAAAGCGCTGGAGAGACGGATAGTGACTTTTGCCTCACCTACTCTTTAAGTGCCGGTATGCATTTTTAACTGCAGTGCTGGTGAAACATTAAAAGGCTTCTGTGAGAATGTGCGTCATTGTCCGCTACATTAGAGACCTGCCATGCTGGCGCGAATGAGGAAGGAACGTGTGTGTGTGTGTGTGATGAAAAATACAGAGCATTGGCCATGGCAGTAAACCATTGGAAACACAATGGAGTCTTTTTCTTTTGTCTCAAAAGTCTTCGCTGGTTCCACCAAGATAACGCGAGCCATTCATGAATTGCTCCAGCAATGCTAGGAAATAATGTAAAAACACCATAACTGGTGAAAAACCATTCATTTTCACAAACGAAAGCCTAATTGACCCGTCGCTAAGCTCTGCTCCCCACAGGACACGGTTTTCGGTGAAATTGGCTCATAAAGTGACTGGATATTACTCATGCTTGGGCTGGAATTAATTGTGGCATGCCAAAGCATTTTATATGTGATTTATATTTAAAGAAATGTATACTGCTCAGTACTATACTAAATGTTTTACTGTATTTTGGATAAAACTATCCAAACACAGAGTTCTATGCAACTTCATTATGAAAGTGCAAAAGCTTGTCTAGTAATACACTGCAAAAATAAATTTGTAGTTGTAAATAAAGACTACTGAATATGTTTTGCAAGAAAACTATTTCAGTCTTTCTACTTTGTGTTACTTGCTACTTTTTCGTAATCAATTATGATAATTTTTGATCAAAAACCGTTCCTACAACAATTTTTTTGTGCAAAAATAAATACATGATTTCATTATTTTTTTTACAAAGAGAAAGAACTGCAAATGATTTAATCAGAATCAGCCTTCAACTCAAAATTGTATTGTATTGTAAATTTAAGTCAGTAGACTCAAGCTGTACTATTATTAATGAGTCAGTTACATCATTTGCAATGATTCATGGGATGTGTGGTTCATTTCCTCTTTTAAAAGAATTAACTACACAGTTTTGCACCTTGTGTCATTTTGCTTTGCTTGTTTTGCTACAAATGTAATATTCATCTCAGAGTTTCTAGAATAGGTTTATGGCTAAAATGGAAAGTGGGTG
>NC_133364.1:5222334-5278180 GCF_049309525.1 Garra rufa
TTATGTTATTATGATTATGCAGCAAACATAATCACGGAAAAACATGTTGCTTACTGCAGTTTTCTGGATGGATTTTCATGTCCACTCTGACGAAATTGCACACGTTTGTGTTACGGACTGATGATGCATTATGCAAATGCATGGGTTTGAAAACACTGCATGAACAGAAAACAACATTTCTAGTGAGCTCAGGAATTATTTAGCAATTTTTTTTGCATTTGAAGCAGGATTTGTATATGAGGCAGGTCAATGAAAACAGCAGCAGAAAACAAGCCTATTGCACTGAATTTCTATTTTATATTATGTTATAAATAAACCACAAACAATTGACAACAGTTCCTTGCATTTAAAAGAATAGTTTAACCAAAAATGAAAATTATCAGGCCATTCAAGATATAGATGAGTTTGTTTCTTCATCAGATTTGGAGTAATCACTTGCTCACAAATTGGTTCCTCTATAGTGAATGGGTGCCGTCAGAATGAGAGTCCAAACAGCTGATAAAAACATCACAATAATCCACAAGTAATCCACACCACTCCAGTCCATCAACGAATATCTTCTAAAGCCAAAAGCTGCTTGTTGAAACAAATCCATCATGAAGACATTTTAAACTTTAAACCATTGCTTCTGGCCAAAATACTAAGTCTATGCACCGTAATAACATTTCATTCATTGAAAAAGTCTATTTCCTGTTGTCCTCTCGCATCAAAATCCACCCACATATTAAGTTTTGGACTGTTTTGGCTTGTAAACTGTGTTTGATCTATGCATATTTCTCTCATTTTCACTGAAGAAAGCTATATTACGGAATACAGACTTATAGTTTAGCAATGGTTTGAGGTTAAAAATGTCTTGATGATTAGTTCTTACAAACATGCAGCTTTTGGCTTCTCAAGACTAACTGGTGAACTGGAGTGGTGTGGATTACTTGAGGGTTTTTATCAGCTGTTTGGACTCTCAGTCTGATGGCACCCATTCACTACAGAGGATTCATAGGTGAGCAAGTGATGCTCTATTTCAACAAATCTGATTTAGAAACAAACTCATCTACATGCTGTATTGCCTGAGGGTGAGTACATTCTGAGCAAAGTTTCCTTTTTTTGAACTATTCCTTTAAAATGAAAGTAAGCACCACACAGAGATTGGCGTGTGGCATTCAGGTCTCTTCATCACTAATGTAAGTTCATATCACAGCGGTCCCTCTGACTAAACAAGCCTGCAGTAAGGTGCAGTAATTAGCCGCTGCGCTCAGGGCAAAGTAAGAGCACGGCTGGAATGACAAACTCAAACACGCAGGGAGTGTGAGAGGAAAAAAAGAAAAAGCTTTCCAGGACTCCTCTGACATCAGTCATCTTGCCGTGAGTCACTACAGCGAGAACATGTGGAGGATGTATGCGCAGCGTCACGCTACATATCTCAGAGCTAGCCGCTGTCACACGCCAAAACACTGCGTAAGAGAGGCTCGGATCGAGAGCTTCCGCGAAACGTTCGAGTTGTAAAACTATGTAAACACAGAAACTGTCTGCCGTTGTGCATATTTGGAAAAAGAATGGCTGTTGGGTTTAGTTTTAACTGTCGGAAACAGGCTGGCTCATCGCTTCATCAGCGCAAAGAGTCAGCACAGGTCAGGAGTTATGAGCGTGGTGAAGTATTAATGAGAGATGCATGTGGATGAGGAGGAGAGCGATGTGACCTCAGCATCTCTCCTCCCGCCTCCCGCAGCGGCAGGTCACGACCTCACGACCCACAGCAGGAGGCCTGCAAGTGACCCTTGTGGGAAAATAGCAGTGTTTTTCCTGATTCATTTGTTGTTTGTGTACGTGAATCTTGCAAAAGCATGCATAGGTCACATTTTAACCCTTTACAATGGGTCATTAGTTGACATTAGTTAACACGAACTAAGAATGAACAATACTTCAGCATTTACTAATGCATTATTAAAATCACAAGTTGTGCATTAACATTATTTTTATTAACTAACATTAACAAATGTTAATAAATAGTGTATTAAATATATTGTTTATTGTTCATTCGTGTTAGTTAATACATTAACACTTTATTGTAAAGTGTTACCAAAAAAAGAGAAATTAATTACAGTTATATACAGTTGAAGTCAGAAGTGTACATACACCTTGCAGCAATCTGCAAAATGTTAATTATTTTACCTAAATAAGAGGCATCATATCGTGTTATTTTTTAGTACTGACCTGAAAAAGATATTTCACATGAAAGATGTTTACATATAGGCCACAAGAGATAATAATAGTTACATTTAATAAAAAGTTAATACTGTGTTGTTTACCTGAATCATCCTCAGCTGTGTTTTTTTTAGTGATAGTTGTTCATGAGTCCCTTGTTTGTCCTGAACACTTAAGCTGTTCGCTGTTCTTCTGAAAAATCCTTCAGGTCCAAATTCTTGATTGGTTTTTGATTTTGAGATCCATCTTTTCACACTGAGGACAACTGAGGGACTCATATACAGTAGCCTACAACTTTTACAGATGGGGGTGAAAACTTTTGGAATTTAAAGATTAGGGTAAATTTTACTTATTTTGTCTTCTGGTGAACATAAGTATCTTCTATATCTTCTGAAGGCCAGTACTAAATGGAAAAAATATGATATTTAGGCAAAATAAGAAAAATGTACACATCCTCATTCCGTTCAAAAGTTTTCACCCCTTCTGGCTGTTAATGCAACGCTTTTCCTTCTGGAGCATCAGTGAGCGTTTGAACCTTCTGTAATAGTTGCATATGAGTCCCCCAGATGTCCTCAGTGTGAAAAGAAGGATCTAAAAATCATAGAGTCATTGTTGGTAAGGGTTCAAATACACAAATGCTGAAAAACTGAAGAATTTTAACTAAAAAGTTTAACAGTTCAGGACAAACAAGGGACTTATCTTCTCTTGAAATATCTTATTCAGGTCAGTACGAAATGAAAAATAACATGAATTTTGAATGATCCCTCTTATTTTGGTAAAAAAAAAAATAACATTGTGCAGATTCTGTAAACTTTTGACTTCAACTGTAAAGTAAACACACATTAAATGTGCTTAAACTGTCATGACAGTGTGACCTTTGGTTCAAAAAATCATTATGTATTTTAATTGAGGGGTGAAATGTGACCTGTGCATGTTCCTGACAGATTTTGAGAAATGTCTGGAGACACAAAAATCTGTCTTTCCAGCTGTGGAGAAACTGAGAAACACTTCCTCTGCTCTCTGTGTTACTCATGTCTTCCACTAGGGTCACACGCTGACTGCCGGGAAGCGAAAAAGGACGATTAAATATAGCAGGCACGGAGAGCGAGGTTAAGTGGACTGAGACAACATCGCTCCTTGCGTGGGAGTCTTTCACCTCCTTCCTTTCATTACATTTTTTCTCTCTCTCTTCTCTCTCTCTGTCCTCCCGTCTCAATCCGTTATCAAAACAGCGTCCGGCGCAACCAACATCAAGAGACGTGAGTCAGCGATGAGCTTGTCAAACAAGAGGACGTTCTGTGCAAACAATGGGCCGTAAAACCAAACTCAGGCTCTCTTAAACTTTAGCACGTGTGTGTTTGTGTGTTTTATCACAGAATAAAACAAGAGAGGTGTTTATGGGAAAGTTGCTCAAGCACTTTGGCTTGGAGAGCGGCTGACAGATCCCAGAGAGCCCGGCCTTAAAAAACACACATTATCTCGCTCTTCAGCGCAACCTTTACGACATCCTGTGATAGCCAAATCTGCCCATTACCCGACCGAAATGGACTCTCTCCACGGCTAATGTCCTCGGATTAGTGCGGCTGTGTCTGTGTGTATGTGTGTGTGCATAGGTGATATCAACAACACATCCAGGGAACAAAACGGGGGTTGCTGGTGGAAACCGTATCGATCCGTCCAGGTTGATCAGGGCCATTGTGACCGGCGGTACAGGACAGCCAGGAGAGAAAAGTCCTCTAATAGCGTCTCATTGATCGTGGGGCTTATAGCAGACACACAGAGATGCTGAGTCACGTTATTCTCCGTGCATATGCATTCAAAACACGCCGCCCGATGGGATGCAAATGTGCATGAAAGCAAAAGCGAGGGCTTTGATTCACTGCATTCGCAGGCACGTGTTTTTACACTCGGTTCTTCAGAGGAACACGCACAGGCGAGGGCATCACGCGGAGCCGCCGCGCAGATGCCAAGGTGTAGCGAGGCGTGAAAGAGGAAGAACCCTTCAGTCCACACCAGCTGAGATGTTTCCCTTATACGCTGACTTACACATCACGCCAGGACCGTCCTGTCCTGTCTGAATACTGCATGAATGAGTGCTTTCTGTAATTCGCTCAGAAACTGCAATCTGACACTGATGCGCTGCTTGTATCCAAAGTGTTTTTCATAGTATATATACATATAAAGAAAATGTAAGAGTCATGTTTCAAACCATACATTGTCGTCGAAAGGTTTGGGATCAGAAAAATTTGTAATGTTTTGTTTAAAGAAGTCTTTTCTGATTTTATGCTGTGTTTATTTGTTTAAAAATACAGAAAAAACTGTCATATTCTGAAATATTATTGCAATTTAAAATGATGGATTTCTATTTCAAAATACTTTAAAATAGAATTTATTCCTATGATGCAAAGCTGAATATTTAGCATCATAACTCCAGTCTTCAGTGTCAAATGATCCTTCAGAAATCATTCTAATATCCTGATTTATCATCAATAACCTGTGATACTTTTTTCAGGATTCTTTAATGAATAAAATAACTACTAACAATAGACACTACCATTAAAAAGTTTGGGGTCTGTAAATTGATTTTTTTTCTTTGTTTGAACAAAAGTAATACTTTTATTTAGCAAGGATGTGTTAAACTGATAAAAAGCGAAAGACTTCTATTGTTAGAAAAGATTTCTACTTGCATAACAATTATGCACGCACTATATAAATTTCATTTTCATTGTGACATTAATTTTTTGAATATTCACAAAAAACTCAAAAAATAAAATCAAATCTATAAAAATAAAATAAATAAATTACTGCTATGCAAAATTATATATATGATAATGGCATTTTGTATATTATAAAAATGCGTAAAGATTCATCATTCAAATTTAAGTATTAATATATCATGCAGTCGCATTTTTGTACTCTCTTAATTAAATTAAGGAAAAATTCTGAAATATTATTATAAACTAAAATAAAATAAAACAAATTTTAAAGTGTTATTTATTTCTGTGTTGCAAAGCTCCATTTTCAGCATCATTACTTGTATTAATAATTTTTATATGCTGATTTCGTTCTCAAGAATCATTTTTTACTACTATGTATGTTGAAAATAGCTATGCTGCTTTATATTTTTGTGGCAACCAACATATGTTTTAATTTTCAGGATTCTTTGATGAATGGATGTACATAAATAGAAATAAAGATATACACAATATAGGACACATGCACAAAAGCACACACAAACACAGGCCTTGTGCGATTTGAATGCTCAGTTAACCCCAGTATTGATATCACGGCTGGTTTAATGCATTCATGTTTTTGCATGAGAATGAGTTTTTATGCATGCAAAGTGACTCAAAACAAGCGTGACAAACCGTCAGCACTTCTCTGATTGTGTATCACCACTGCTTTGCGCCCCACGACTGCGGTTTTAACAGCCGACGTGTCACAACGGCATCATAAAAATTACAGCAGGACTGAATTGTGAATGAACTGAGCTGCCCGAGGTCCTCACAACACAAGAATGTTAATGGCTGTTTGTGGAAAGAGCAGCATTTTAAAGGCTTCTTACTTCGCTCCATAATGCTGAAGTGGCGGAAGGAGTCCGTAATTAGTTTATGTCACATCGCTTTGACACTTGAACAATAGCCAAGTGTTTTTAAACGTCTATCTAAACTACAAACCATGTCAATAATGTGCGCTGTTAAAAAAAAAAGGTGGTTTTCATAGGCGGGTTACTTGAGATTTTGTGGCATCCCACAAATTTAGTGACGTCTGACTGCGGCGATGCTGGATGCAGATGACTTTATTCCTGACTCAAACAGTACTGAAGCTAATGATCCGAATCCAATGAGCTTCCATCTCCGAATCTAAATATTATACTTGATCTTGTTCCATTTTTTCTCTGTGCAATGGTTAGAAACATAAATTTCGTCTTTGTAACACACACGGGCCGACGGGCCGTCGCATGAGGTGAGCTGGGAAGGTGATCGAGACACAGACAAATCTGTAAGTGAACTAGTGATTTACAGCACCTTTGAGCTCCCCTGACGTACCACAAATCTCCCTCTCCACAAAAACACACGGCGTGATTCACAGGAAATACTGTATGACAGAGAAATCCTTCCACTTGATGCCTCGGAAAACCAAGAGCCGCTGTGGATCTCGGATGGATCCCTGCGGATCGCTTTGCTTAATGGATTGTGTGTGAGTGACATCTGAGCAGCATTATTATCATTAATTAAAGACTAAGACTAAAACCATTAAACCAATTATAATTTAAAAATAAATAAATAATAATAATAAAAAATAATAAATAAATAAAAATGAAATAAAATAATAAAAAAATGCTATAAAATAAATGTCAGCTCGTTGCAAAGATTTTTCATTTGCGTTTTAACTAAAACTAAATTAAATAAAACCTGAAAAAAGAATAAAAATGACAAAAACACACCCAAAAATTGAAAGAATGTTTTTGAAAGAAGCCTTTTTTGCTCTGCTCAAGGCTATATTTATTTAATCAAAAATACAGTAAAAAAAATTACATTTTTGCTTAGTTTATGTTGAAGTAGTAGAATAACTAAAACTAAAAACTTAAACTTAATAAAAAAAACTATATAGACATATGTTAAATAAATAAATAAAAATAAAAATGACAAAAACACAACTAAAATACTAAAACTTTAAAACTGAAATGAAAAATAAAAATTAAATTAAATAAAACAAAAAAATGTAAATTTATTTTAGCTAGATGCCAAGGTAACATTTTTCATTTTTGTTTGGGTTACGCTGACATACTAAAATAACCAAAACTAAATAAACTAACAAAAAATAAAAATTAATAGAGATTATATAGACATATTTTTTAAAAAATAAAAACAACAAAAACGACAAAAATACTAAAACTTTAAAACTGTATATATATATATATATATATATATATATATATATATATATATATACATACATACACAGTTGCAATCGAAATTATTCAACCCCCTTGACCTGCAAGACATTTTGCTGCAGAGAACACAATTTTGTAAAAGCAATTCAACAAAGGCATCAGTCCACTATTAGAGAAATGTATAAATACACATTTGAGTCATTCTGAAAACGGAAGCTGATGAATAATAATAATAATAAAAAAATCAAATTGGCTCTAAATGTTCATGTTCAAAATTGTTCAACCTCTAACAGTCAAATTTTGTGCAGAATCTTTTATTCTTTAAAACCGCCATTAAACGCTGCCTGTAAGTGCTTTGAAGCTTCTGTCACCTCTCTACTGCAATCTTGGCCCTTTCCTCGCCTGAAAAAGCTTTCAGATCACTGATAATCTTTAGTTTTCACTTTGCCACTGCTTTCTTCAAATTCAACCAAATGTTTTCAATGAAAATTAAACCTGGAGACTGAACAGGCCACTCAAGAACATTCCATAACTGATCCCTGAACCGAGCACAAGTAAATTTTGGATGTATACTTTGGGATGACTGTCCTGCAGAAAAGTCCATTGATCATCAGCTTCAGTCTTTGCACTAAAGGCATCACAATTCTTGCCAAAATGGCCTGATACTTCAAAGAATCCATGATGTCCTTCATACGGTCATGATTTCCACTTACTGCTACAATAAAACACCCCTCGAACAGGACTGGTTCACCTCAAAGTTTGACGATGAACATGGTGTTCTTCTGCTCATAAGCTCTGCCTTTTTTGCACCAGACATACCACTGATCCATGGGTCCAAAAAGTTCCAGTTTGGTCAGATCACTCTATAAAACATTATATCATAAAACAACTCCTCATCATAAAACAACTCCTCATGTCTATCTAAATTAATTTTAACATGTTCACGTCAGCCTTTTTGTTCTTCTTGGTCAAGAGTGGTATTCGGCGAGATGTCTCAACATGAAGGCCATAATTGTCTAGTGTTCTTCTTATACAATGCATTGAAATGTTTTTCCTCCGTTCGTTGGGTCATCTTACAAGTCTTTGGTTGTACTTTGCAGGTTTTTCCTCAGTTGTTCTGATCAAACATTTTATGATATTGTGCTTTTTTGTTCAACACCTTCAAAGGTTTTCTGGTACAACACACTTTAAACTAGGGAATAAGGCTGCCAGCTGTGTCTCCAGGAACCTTTCATGCCTTGGAAATTTTCATATAGCCTTATTTACTAAAGTAATAAAATTATTTATTCTCTGTAGCATCTCTATAGCTTTTGTGAGAGCTCTTTTGACTTTGTCATTTTAGCCACTAAAACCTTAGCATATGCATGGGCTAACTGTATGTATGTGTAACAGCTCAAGCTAATTCTGTTTTCTAATAGAGTTTCTAAAGGCTTAATTATGTTTTAGGACAATTTTGTTCCCCACCATACAAATAAGAGACTAAAAAGATAGCACTATAAAATGAAAAACACTATATAGACATATTAAAAAAAATAAAAACATAAATCAGAATAAAAAAAAGAATATATATATATATATATATTAAACTACTAAAACTTTAAAATAAAATATAAAATATGAAAATAAAATCTAATTCAAAAAAATATACTACATCAAAGACACAAAAAGACACTGCATCTGAGTTTAGTTTTTGCTAGTTTTGTTTGAAACGTAAACTAATGTATTTTTAATGCAACCTTTTGACTGAATTAAAAAAAGTGAAAAAGACAATTGTACAGCACACCTTTTAGCCAATTATTTTATATTCTAAATATTTTAAAACAATAGTAATGTAATTAAAACTTTGGAAAAAAAAACACTATTCATGTAGTGACCAAATCATTATTAAATTATTGTATCATTATGTGATTATTATAAAATTATTTAAATGTTTTATAATTATTAAAAAAGCATTTATTAAATTATGCATAAATAATGCAAAGTTTGCAATACATTTAAATGGTTTAATTTATATTAGTAGATGTTTTATACAACTTTATGATCAACGTCTAACATAGTTTTGTAAAGAAACAAACGTGTAGGCACAAAGTATACTTGTCTCAATCATTTCAAGCATTTACAAAACCCCAACAGCGAAAAGCATTTCCGTCAAGTGCATCCAAACTTTTCACATCTAGTGCACAGATGAATATTAGCAACAATAGAAAAGAATAGGGCGTACAGTATCTCCCACCTGGTGGCCATGATACGGGCAGAGCAGCCCAGCGGTGGCACGCCTCTTCCTCATGATGCCAGTGTTGGGCAAACTCACAGATCAGTCCGTCTGGCTGCTGTACTGTCTTTAGTGGACACTGAGTGTGTGAGCGGAGTCTCAGCTGCGCCGCTGCTGTCCGATAGGTGCTCCACACGCCACAGGAAGCATTTATATTGAAAATAGCCTGTTGCTAAGTGACAGCCGGGCAAAGAGCGCTACCTCAGGGCCCACACAATAAATAGCTGTTTGGGCTAAATTGGTCAACAAAAATGCCTTTCCACTCCTTCACACTTTTTTATGACACTGAGACACTTGATAGCTTCTCTGAAGGGACGTTCACAATGACGGCGAATTTGCAGCGTAAAGGTAGTCTTCATTTAATTTCGATGGGAGCCAGCGGTTTTTGTGCACTAGATGTGATGAAACTTAGAAAAGTTTCATAAAAATTCATATTTCACCCCAATATAAAACAATAGCAATCATGCAAAAAATACAAAAATAAATATATAATAATATAATATAATATAATACCATGCAAAATATAATATTTTTATATGTATTTATACATATTGGTACCGTGTTATAATATAATATAATATAATATAATATAATATAATATAATATAATATAATATAATATAATATAATATAATATAATATAATATAATATAATATAATTCCATGAAAAATTTAATTTCTTTTTTCTTTTTACCCTATATGTGACCCTGGACCACAAAACCAGTCTTAAGTCGCTGAGGTATATTTGTAGCAATAGCCAAAAATACATTGTATGGGTCAAAATTATTGATTTTTCTTTTATGTCAAAAATCATTAGGAAATTAAGTAAAGATCATGTTACATTAAGATTTTTTGTAAAATTCCTACTGTAAACCTATCAAAATGTAATTTTTGATTAGTAATATGCATTGTTAAGAACTTAATTTGGACAACTTTAAAGGTGATTTTCTCAGTATTTTGATTTTTTTGCACCCTCAGGTTCCAGATTTTCAAATAGTTGTATCTCAGCCAAATATTGTCCTATCCTAACAAACCATACATCAATAGAAAGCTTATTTATTGAGCTTTCATATGATGCATATATCTCAGTTTTGTCAAATTTAACCTTATGACTGGTTTTGTGGTCCAGGGTCACATATAAGGTATTTATACATTGTGGTACCATTGTTTTAGGATAATATAATATAATATAATATAATATAATATAATATAATATAATGTAATGTAATGTAATATAATATAATATAATTCCATGAAGAATGTAATTTCTTTTTTTCTTTTCACCCCATATAAGGTGTTTATACATTATGGTACCATTGTTTTAGGATAATATATTATAGTATAATATAATTGCATGCAAAATATAATTTCTTATTTCTTTTCGTTCCATATAAGATTTTTAAACATGGTACCACTTTATAATATAATATAGAACAATATAATATAATCACATGCAGAATAAAATTTATTTCTTTTCACCCGAAAATATTAACATTTATGTAAAAGAGCCGTGACGTAACGTGGCGGCTGCTAATGAGTGAAGGTAACTGAACACAAACACCAACAACACAGCCACATGGGAGTCGCGGTGCAGCCTGGGAAGGGTACGAGGAAGCGACGGGTCTCCTGAGGTCTACACACTTCGCTCTCCGTCACGTCAAGGGTCACAGGTTGAACCGTCAGCCGTGTTTGCACTACTCCACACCTTTATCAGGCTCTGGATCCTGGAGATGGCTGCTTTCCACAGATCAATGAGAGGAAAGCAGGCAGAAATCAAGCACACGAACGGCTGCACTTTGAAAGCTAGTGGCTGAACGAGAACTTTGAAGTGCTAATCAGCGTTTCATGCGGCAAATACGATACAGAGACAAGAGAAAACCAAGTCCCCTAATTGACTAATGATAAAACAACTGGGTAATTAGAAACGAGAGCAAGATCTGTTAGCTCTCAAACACACACACACACACACACACACACACACAAACAACGTCTGCGCATCATGTGTGTCTGAATATGGCTGTCAAGCAGAAAGAGCAGCATCGATCCTCACTGGGAGGATATCCTTCTGATAAGAAGGCTTAGACACTGAACACACACAAACACACACACACACACACACACACACACACACACACACACACACACCTCCCACTATTCATTTGCCTGAAATGCAGACACTTCTAGTTATGCAGGCTTGATCATTGTGTACCAAAATATGTCAGTAAAGCGCATATTGCACTATATATGCACTATAGTCATTTCTACAGTCAGTTTTCACTGTCACAGCGCAAAAGAAAATCATGTTGAGTATGTTCGTAAAGTTAGTCAGTTTCATGCTTTTAGGAGCACCACAAAACATCTAAAAAAATTTGGGATCAGTAAGATTTTTAATAGTTAAGTTTTTATTATTGCGATTTATCAATATTATTGCGATTTCTAATATTGGTTTCGTATTTAAATATATTTTAAAATAGAATTTATTTCCGTGACGCAGCACTGAATTTTTTATCAGCCATTACTCCAGTCTTTAGTGTCACATGATCCTTCAGAAAACTTTTTTTTAATTCTTTGATAAATAAAGTTAAAAAGAACAGCATTTACTCAAAATAGAAATATTTTCTAACAATGTAAGTCTTTACTATCACGTTTTATCCATTTAACACATCCTCGCTAAATAAAAGTATTAATGTCTTTCAAAAAAAGAAAGAACAAAATTGCTATTTTGACACTAAAGACTGCAGTAATGATGCTGAAAATTCAGTATTGCTTTACAGGAATAAATTATATTTTAAGATATATTAAAATAGAAAACCACTATTTTAAACTGCAATAATATTTTTGCAATAATGGGATTGTATTCTTAATGCTTAATGTGTGTCATTTTTAGTAGTTATATGTGAATACATGTGAATATAATCCAAATTATTAATATTATTTTACTTATATTAGTATATGTTTTTATACAGTTTTCACATTATGGTCTTGCTATGGTCTTGTTAAGCATGTTAGTTAAAGTTAGTAGTTAAAATTAAATTCATGTTTTCAGGAGCATATATACAAGAATGTAATAGAATATAATAACAAATGCTTTTATTTTCACTTTAAACAAATTATATTTGAAATATTTATAAATTAATTCCAATTAATATGCTGCTTGCAAACATTTTTGGAATAACAAAAATACATAAAATCTTAATATTTTAGGTTATAAGGTTGTACGATTATTTTTAACAGACCGCAGTGTTGTTTTTCTACATTTTTCTATTTTACTATTTTTATTAATATTTTGAATGTTTTAATTCTTATTTATTTATTTTATATCAGTTAATTTTTCTTTTGCAAATTTTTTTCAACTAAAGTTTATTTCAAATAATGATTTTTGTTATGGTTTTAGTTTCTATTTTAGTCAAAAATATATTCTATGGGTCAAAATGATTGATTTTTATGCCAAAAATCATTAGGATATTAAGTAAAGACCATGTTCCATTAAGATATTTTGTACATTTCCTACCAAAAATATATCAAAACTTAAATTTTGATTAGTAATATGCATTGCTAAGAACTTCATTTGGAGAACTTCAAAGGTGATTTTCTCAATATTTAGATTTTTTTGCACCCTCAGATTCCAGATTTTCAAATAGTTGTATCTCGACCAAATATTGTCATAGTTAATAATGAGAACTGGCCCTTAAATTAAAGTGTCACCATATGCACACATAAAAGCACATACAAGGCGTTCACTAAGACCGGCGATTCCACACACAATCGTTCTTTCCTCCTGTGCATTGTTTGCGCTATCAGCTCACGGCCTCACGCTTCTCCCAAGGCCCAGTGCATTATGGGAGGCGCCCTCACTGGCCCAGCACGCTCTGACAGCTCTATTGTGAGACGCACTGACTGACAGCTGATTTCTAAGGTCATGTTCAGCTTCATGTAAGCCCCGACGTGTTTTCCGCTTTAACGTATGTCTCTGTCAGCGCCGTAATAGTCTTAACTGCTCTCCGGTGGTCTAGTTTTACCTCGACGGCTTTTCGCACAAATCCCCGCGTGGAAACGGCGGACACGCTACGGATGGAAGCGCCGTCCTTTTGACGGGCCGCGATGCCACGGCGGAAAGAAAAGGACTCGAGAGTTTCCTCTCTGTCGCAGGCAAAGGCAGAAATAGGTGGAGGTTAGACTGCTGGGAATGAATGAAGCACCGAGGGACAAATGCACGGGCACGGAGAACAGAAACACGTCAGTACAGACGTCACCGCTACTCCCTGTTCTCACCCAGCCGTGAAGAGAACTAGATAAAAAGTGCAAACACATTAGCATATGCGCACACACTCTCACTCACACACTGGGGAGTTCCTGAATAAAAAATAGTAAACTCACAGACAAAATAATCACTCCTTCTGTCATTCTGGGTCATGCCATGCAATCGTAATCTACTGAGTAATAAATGATCCATTATATATATTAATAAATTGATAACATTTTATAATACGATCTCATCAGTTAATGTTACATAATGCTTTAACACAGTGACACTACATTAGTTCTATCATTGATAACTCAGGTCTATTAAGTAATGTTAACTGAAAAGTTATTTATTACTTTTATTATTTATAATATTACTTGTATTATTATTATTTTTTGGTATTATTATTATTATTATTACATTTTCTTAAAATACACTTTTAACTGATAATCAATTTAACATTTTCTTGTTTCCAATATAATTTTTATTCTGGTCAAATTTATTATTATTAGTATTATTAGTATTATTACTATTAATTAATTTATTATCATTTATAATATTATTATTTATTCAATTTGTTATTTATTATTATTATTATTAATATTATTACATTTTCTTGCAATATTTATTCAACTGATAATCAATTCAACATTTTCTTGTTTCCAATACAATTGTTAAACCAAGCACATTATTATTTTTATTTATTTTGTTATTAATAGTTTTTATATTATTATTATTATTATTATTATTATTATATTATTATTATTAGTTATAATAATATTCAAATTTATTTCTTTTGTTATTATTATTCTTTATAATATGATTATTTATTTTTGTTATTATTATTATTAGTAGTAGTAGTAGTAATAGTAGTAGTAATATTACATTTTCTTAAAATATTCTTTTAACTGATCATCAATTCAACACTTTCTTGTTTCCAATATAATTTTAATCTGTGCACATTTTTTTTGGTTATTATTTTTTATAATATTATTCTTTATTTTGTTATTATTATTATTATTATTAGTCATAATAATATTATAATTTATTTATTTTGTTATTTGTTATTATTATTATTACATTTTCTTATCATATTTCATTTTTTTAAACTGATAATCAATTCAACATTTAGCTAGATAGATCTATATTGTAAATTATGTTTTCTTTTGGCTTTAAATCAATTCATAGGTTTTTCCTGTTTCTTTTCATCTTGGTTTTTAGTATTTAATTTAATTTTTTTATTAAAGAACAGTAAAGTCACTAAAGTCAAAATGGGATTTAAAAACAAAAACCATTCGCAACCCGCCAAACACAGATTCATAATATTTTACAATAGATGAACCTTTCATCCTGACACTTTAACATCATCCTCCAGGAAGTGACATCATTTTGGTAGGAAAACAAATTTGAGAATGAAAGCATGTTTCTGATGCATGACCGTAAATTACACTAGCATATTCATTTTTTTTGAAGTTCCAGAGTTCAAAGCAGCGGAGCAGGCTGGACTGTCCTCATGCCAGGAGTGATGATGTCACTAGGATGTTTGAAAGACCTCATATCCCGGTTACAAGCGTGAGGTCACACACAGGTCACCGCCTCACACACTCATTTACACTGCAGTCATAATCATTAATCAGAGTTCGAGAAACAAAACAAACAACCTACAGACCCCACTTTCACCCCAAAATCAAATGGATAAGATTAGAAATTATATTTTGCATGAAGAACAATTCTGGGGTGCGCAAGTTCCATTGAACGACGATCTGTAACAATGGAACTTCCAACCAAAGTTGCTTTGGGGAAACACTACCATGGTCTATTAAGACTTTCTAGAGTGTGACATAACTTTCTTGACTCCTAAGCACAAATTAATGCAGAAAATCTCCTTGCATCTTTTTTTTTTTAATGTTGAGGTTGTGAAGTTTACTGGAGTACATTTTAAAATAAAATACCATTTGAGTTTTCCTGCTTCGAAACTTCACGTTTATTTCAATGTGTTGCTGTTTCTTTGTGTTTTTTAGTATTTTCAATTATTCATCAGATTCTTATTTATTTATTTTACTATAATATACAATTTTGAATACAAAATATTGGCTTAACAGGTTTGAAAATAATGCCACAAGCCAAATAAACCTTAAAAAACTGGCTTTAATTTCTTTAGGTAAAATCATCAAATTTTTTTTCTTTCACAAATTTTGGGAGGATTATGCATGTTTTATTTTTATCTATTTGTTTTAATCATGTCACAAGGCAAATAAATCTTAACGACTCTCTAAAATAGCCTTCATTTTCTTTAAATAATAATAATAAAACAAATTTTTTTCTGAATTTTGGGAGAAATAGGCTTAATTCCTTGCAAACAAGACTTTAATAAATCCAAAACACACTTCACTTCCTTTCAGTTAATATATATCCATATACATATACAAACATATTTTAGATTCTAGGATGAAATCTGGCCCAGATGTGCTTATTCATCAGATCTTTTTCAATCATCCAGACACTGACCTGAGATCCTCGGGCGCCTCTTTTGTGGTCCCATTCTTGCTGTGGGAGCATCTGTGGACAGACAGACGGGATGTTAAAGTCACACACACACAATGGTGCAGCACATATTCCATTCAGCATTCACTATTCAGCATCTAGTGAGGCTACACACTTTACCTCGCTCACTAAAAATACAGCACAGAGCGAGAGCGAGTGAGAGAGGGAGAGAGAGGAAGTATCAGGGCTCCAGGGATTCCACTCTCTCTCTCTCTCTCTCTCTCTCCCTCCTCCCTCTCGCACACTTTCCATTTTGTTCAGTGACACACGCTCATAATTCAATTTCACAGTCAGGCTGCCTTTACTCGGCGCTCTTCGCCGCTTAACAGCTTCTCAAAGGCTGTAAACTTTACACACTCTAATTAACAGACAGTAGGAGGTTCCCGCAGGCGGCGGAAAACAGGCCTCGTTGGCTCGAGAGTCGCACGTAAAAATGTGTCGCCCCGCAACCGAACAGCACCGTGTCCGAGAAACACCAGAGGACGAGCTGCCGGGGAGCGCGGGACGCCCTTTCAACCCCGCCGAAATAGCCTCAGGACTCGAGCCTGGGAAACTGGACTTTTATAAATAAAATGCAGAATATTTTCCTTTGGTTTGAAGGGAGAGGAAGCCAAACAAATGGCATTCTGTCTGGGTTTATTGTATACAGCGGGACAGGCTGTAAATCAGGGTGCTTGCTTCCACGTCGGCTACCCTCAGACCTGTCAGCTCCCTGGTACACGATGTGACCTGGCACTGCACGGAAACCAATCCAGTCTTAATAACCGTAAATATATTCTCACAAGCTGAGGATAAGACTAAAACAACAGCTCACATTTGATACATGTGCAACCTGCACTATGAAAATAAAATGCATGTGAGATTTATGGCAAAAAAACAGCTGTGATTGCCTGTAATTTACCGTAGTAAATAAGGCCTTTTAGTTTTTACGGATTGAACTTACAGTAATTCATAATTAACAAATTTTATTTATTTATTTACGGGTTGTTTGAGCACTATTTCTGGTAATCAAAAAAAAAAACAAAAAAAAAAAAATATATATATATATATACACACACACACTTCTACGTCTTATAATGTATTTTATTATTAATAATAAGAACTATTATTATCATTATTATATTTATATAATATTATATAATGCTATTTTGTATATTATTATAAAAATATGTTGAATGGACTGAACTTAAAGTAACAGTACATTTGCAGTAAAAAACTTTTTATATATTTTATATTTAACATATTTATTTATTTTAGATCCGTTTATGGTTATTTTAATTAAATATAGAACAAAAGGAGATATGCTTTAGAGTCCAGTAATAATAATAATAATATTATAAATTTATTGTTATTATATTAAATAATATCATAATGATATTACAATATAAAAATATATATAATGTAAAAAAGTATGGCAAAAAACATGGTATACCAACCTTTTAGTTTTTACAGATTTAACTTTACGGTAATTGAAAATTTAACAAAAAAAAAAAAAAATTTAATTCATTTATTGGTTGGCCGTTTTAGATTTATTTATGGTTATTTTAATCAAATATACAATAAAATAAAAAATACACAAGTCTTATAATGTATAATAATAATATTAGTATAATAATAAGTATTATTATATTTAATGATATTATAATAAATAGCATCATAATGCTATTATAATATATTATTATAAAAATATATTGAATGGATTCAACTTAAAATAACAGTAAATTTGCAGTAAAAAAACTTTTTATATATTTTATATTTAACATATTTATTTATTTTAGATCTATGTATGATTATTTTAATTAAATATAGAACAAAATAAGATATGCTTTAGAGTCCAATAATAATACTATAGTATATTAAATCGTATCATAATGATATTATAATATAAAAGATATATTAAAAAAGTCTGTTTTGTACCTTTATATCAAAAAGAAAAAGTCATGTCATTATTGAATATTATTGAATACTATACTAATAAAAAACACTAAAAATACTAATATTGAATGTGCACATTATACACAAAAATACAAAACAGCAGACAAAACGACACTAAAATAATGCAATAAACATGAAGTTAATAACAGATTTAACAATGCTTAATACACATAAGTAATTAGAAAATAAAAACTGAGAAACTATAAGATGACTTGTTCTTTTTCACTTCCAAATACTTACTGTATAGAGTAAGGGAACTTACTTCAGGTTAAACAATTAACAGGTTTGCACCATAGCATTTTTACAGTCTGTTACCATTAACCACGATCATTTTCTATAGTGTATCAGCCAAGGAACTGAAAAATATTTGACATCTTTGCACATCTGAAGTAAATACCACAGTACATGAATATGCCTCTCACGATACCAGCACTGTACCTTTCTGCAAGTTTTCTTTCTGTCTGTCAGACAGAAGCATGATATTTTGACAGGCTCGAGATGGTTCTGTCGTTAACTCAGTGTCAATCAGAGGAATCTCGGCCGGCTTACATAACGTTACGTAAAGGCTCTCTGGCCGAGGGTCAAGCCGTGTCCTCAAACCGCTGCTTTAGGAAACCAGTGACTGTCATTCATGACATTGTCGTCATGCATTCATTCTTGAGTTCGATCGCTTGCAAGTCAAAAAGGCTTTTCAGGCTCTTAAGAGGCCAATAACACAATGCTGTTTCCATTCATGCATAAGAATGGCCCACAAACCGTTTGTTCTTTTATTTCAGTTCGGAATTAAAACTACAGGTTCATATGTGACCCTGGACTACAAAACCAGTCATAAGTCACACAGATATATTTGTAGCAATAGCTAAAGATTTCATGCCAAAAATCATTAGGATATTAAATAAAGATCATCTTCCATTTGGATTTTTTGTAAATTTCCTACAGTAAATATATCAAAACTTCATTTGGACAACTTTAATTTTTTCAATATTTTAAATATTCATATCGTGGCCAAATACTGTCCTATCATAACAAGCTACACATTAATGGAAAGCTTATTTATCCAATTAACAAACTGATTCTCAGAAATGAATCAGACTTGCCATCCAAGATGTAGTTGAGTTTGTTTCTTCATCAGATTTAAAGAAATGCAGCATTGCATCACTTGCTCACCAATGTATGTGAATGGGTGCCGTCAGAATGAGAGCCAAACAGCTTTTAAAAACATTTAAATAATCCACAATTAAATCCACACCACTCCAGTACATCAGTTAACATATTAAGACAAAAGAAACAAATCCATCATTAAGACGTTTTTAACTTTAAACCAGCTTGTGGCTAAAATATAATAGTCCATAATCTGATATTGCTTTCTCCAGTGAAAAACTCAGGAGAAATCTGCACAGATCAAGTACTGTTTACAGGCCAAAACTGTCCAAAACAACTTTAAATAAATATGTGGTTGGATTTTAATGTGAGAGGACACTTTTTTTTTTAAACTGAAGCAAAGTGTTAGTATGTATTATAGACACATATTTTAGGTGAAGGCAATGGTTTGAAGCTAAAAACATCTCAATGATGGATTTGTTTCTTACAAACACGCAGCTTTTGGCTTCACAAGATGTTAACTGATGAACTGGAGTGGTGTGGATTATTTGTGGATTATTGTGATGTTTTTATCATCTGTTTGGACTCTCATTCTGACGGCACCCATTCACTGCAGAGGATCCATTGATGAGCAAGTGATGTAATGGTATCCCAAATCTGATGAAGAAACAAATTCATCTACATCTTGGATGGCCCGAGGATGGCAATTACAACCAATTCTAAGTCAGAAAATAGGAAAAGCATCAGCAGAGTTGAATAAGCAAGACATTTTAGCTGAGATTGAGCTTCAGGACAGGTGCATCTGCGGTCCTGCAATAGCTTCCAATATGACAAAACACATTTTCAGACGACTTCCCGAGAGAAACACTTCTTTGAAAAGTCAACATTGCGCAGCAAAGCCTCGAGGTTTTCCAAAACCTGCCAGATTTTCTGCTCTGGGGTTTATTTCACCGAAACGGCAGTGTGGCATTTAGCTGCTATATTAATAACAGAGCCTGACGTAGATCCACCCTCATGAACCGCTGTTAAAATCATTAAACTATTCATAAAACACAGGAGAATGGGCAGAGGAGAGATTTTCCAAGGTATTTCAAAGGGTTTCCTGTTTGCCGCGGCCAGCGCCGTCACTCACTCGGATCGGCCTTTATTTACAGATAATTGAACTATTACTCTAGTTGCCCTCCATTTTAGAGCAACAGAGAGATATTTGCAAACACAAAACAGCACCCAAAATTGGATTGAACAGCATCTCCGCAAATATTTATCTTCCCCGGTACAAAAGCGGCGCTCGCTAGAGAGGATTTCTCAGGGGAGCGACACTAACGGGCCGTGTTAATGAGATTTCTCTTTATTCAGACGTCATTGTAGCGAGGACAGACAATAATCTGCCATTAATAACCGAGCTCTCCATTTTCTAAGCAAAAGGGGTGAATGGAGGAGAACTAGTCGTGACAGAGCGGCGCAGCTCTCAGAGGACTAAGTGACAGATGAGGCAATCCTCATAATAAGGCGCATGATGCAGCAGCGCTTTAATATTGCATGAACGAGCTGCAGCCGGCAGTCCCGCTAGCAGCAAAGACTCGCTCTTCCCGCTCACTGTTTCTCAGCTCGCCACTTGTGTTCAGAACGACATACTAGCCTTCCACTGCTATTTCTGCAGTGTGCGTGCTGTGCATGGCGTGCGATTGTTATCTATGAATGGAGTGAGTAGCTGGAATGTAGTAAGCGCTGCACTGGACTCTCAAGTATCATTTTATCATTATTATTATTATTTATTTATTTATTAAATTCTACATTACATTAAAACTTATTATAAATAGAGCTAAAATAACCCTAAATACCAATAATAATAATAATAATAATAATAATAATAATAATAATAATAATAATAACAATTATTATTATTATTATTATTATTATTATTAATTAAAATGTTATTTTTTTCTACATTTGATTAAAAATAAACAACCCCCCAAATCTATATAATAATATTAATAATTAATAGTAATAATAATTTATTACTATTACTATTATTATTAGTAAAACTATTTGTTTTTTTTATTCTGCAATGACATAAATTGTAAAATTAAAGTTGCATAATTTATTATAGAAATTTTAGGACTGCAAAGTGTCTTTTTTCTTGTTTTATTTTACTCTGGCTTTAAAAAAAGAGCTAAAATATTCTAAAAATAAAAACTTAATTAATTAAATATTATATATTTTGTAGTTATTAATTGTAATTTATTAATATTAAATATTATTATTATTATTGCCAAAATTATTTGTTTTTATTTTGCATTAAAATTGTACAATTAGGGTTCTATCGTTTATTATAGAAATGACAGGACTAATTGTCTTTTTATTGCAATTTTGTATTCTACTTTGGCTTTAAAAAAAGTGATAAAATATTCTAAAAATAAAAACTTAATTAAATATTAAATATTTTGTAATTGCTACTTTAATATATTAATAATAAATATGTTATTATTATTATTATTATTGACAGTATTGTTTGTTTTTAATTCTGCATTGGCTTACAATTGTAAAAGTAGTAATTATATATATAAAATAGATAAAACATTCTAAAAATAAAAACTAAATATAACTTTAAATATTTTTAATTATTACTTTAATATATTCATATGAAATATATTACTATTATTATTGTCAAAATTGTTTGTTATTTTTCTGCATTGGCTTAAAATTGTAAAATTAAAGTTACATAATTTATTACAGAAATTATAGGACTCTAAAATGTCATTTTATTGTAATTTTTTATTCTACTTTGACTTTAAAAAAAGAGATAAAATATTCTAAAAATAAAAACTAAATATAATATATACTAAATATTTTGTAAGTACTAATTTAATATATTAATAATAAATATATTATTATTATTATTAGAAATTATAGGACTCTAAAGTGTAAAGTGTTATTTTTTTTATTCTACTTTGGCTTAAAAAAAGAGCTAAAATACTCTAAATAAAAATAAAAAAATATATATAATATTAAATATTTTTTAATTATTACTTTAATATATTAACATTAAATATATTACTATTATCATTGCCCAAATTATGTTTTTTTCTGCATTAGCTTAAAATTGTAATTAAAGTTACATAATTTATTATAGAAATGATTGGACTCTAAAGTGTCTTTTTATTGCCAAACAAAACAGAGCTAAAATATTTAAAAATTAAAAACTAAATATAAAATTACATATTTTGTTAATACTGTATTACTTTATTTAATATATTAATATTAAATATTTTATTATTAATTTTACAAAGTATCTTTTTATTTGTAGTTTTTAAATCTACATAAATCTAAAATAACTTATATATGAAATAAATAATTGAAATATTTTTATAATCACATAAAAGTAAATATTTGGCCAAAAAATTAAGTTACATTAAAATTAAAGATGAAAAAGGGCCTAAGTGAACACTTCTGGCTAGGAAATAAGTTGTTTTGACAAGAATGTAACATTCTAGGGTTTGAAAAATATTGCCCATGACAGACTGTATCACATTTTAAATAACAGTATGCAGCACAGTATGCAGTAAGCATTACACTAGTATTCCATTCAGGACATGATTCTGCCAGCTTTTTTGAAAATCTATGAGGGTCACGTGACCTCCCCCAGCTGCGGCAGCCGAAAGCAGGACTTGAGACGCATCTCTCAGCCATTACGCCGCTAATGCGCTTTTAATAATGTAGAGACTGTGGGTGAGCTGGGAATCACACAGGACCGATGCAGCCCAGCGCTAGATTACCGCTCGCTTATTTCACAATGATTCATTCATATGCAGCGTCCCGCGCGTTCACGGCTTACTCCACAGTCCACACACACTCGTGCTGTCCGTCTATCGCTTCATCTGAATGAGCCATTTCTCAAGCCCTGCGTTCAATTGTTGATGAGAACGAACATAAGAGGCTAAAAAGCTGCAAATACGCTCTTTATTCGTGCATCTGCACAGTATGAAATGTCTGTGTGCACAAACTGTAAAGTGAAAAGTCTCGTCTTTGCCATGAAAAATGAATAATAGCCTCCAACCTTTTCAGGCTCTCATCATGTCAGCTCAGGCTAGATTCAGCACAAAGTCTGTTATACTCTCGGCTAGATTTTTACTCAACAACGCTTCTCTTTTGTCACTCTCTTTCTCTCGTTGTGCTCGTTTAATTGATTTTGTTTACTGATGCTGTTTTTGGCGTCCTGCAGGTGGCGCAGTCAATGCAATCCTAATGGCGCCACAGCAGAGATACTGTGAGAGGAGTTACTGTGAGAAAAACACTGCTGAGCTGCCAAAACACTTCAGAAAGGAAAACAGAGGAAGGAAAGCCGATGTATACATATAGACCACTCTCATATAGATGCATCAGAACATATTTCACATCATAAAATTAAATATTTGCATGCAGAATATTTTGGAAAGATCTCAGATTAGTTAATGTTAGTGTTACTACTGCAAAATTTGGACAGATTTTTGGGAATTAAGCAGGATATTTAACAAGAAAATATGCAAGAATTAACATGCATTAGACAGACAGATGTGATCTGAATTGTTAATAATTTTAAAAGCTAAATAAAAGTTGAATTTTTGCCATTAGATGCATCTGAATATATTCCAAATCATAATAATTAAACATTTGCATGCAGAATATTTTGGAATGATATCAGATTAGTTAATGTTAGTGTTTATACTGCTAAAATGCATATCACAAACAGTTTTACTGTAAAACTCTGACAGATGTTTGGGAATAAAGCAGGAAATTCAATGAGAAAATATGCAAAAAACATGCATTAGACAGACAGATGTGATCTGAATTGTTAATCATTTAAAAAAAACTAAATAAAAGTTGCATTTTTGCAATTAGATGCATCTGAATATATTCCAAATCATAATAATTAAACATTTGCATGCAGAATATTTTGGAAAGATCTTAGTTTAGTTAATATTAGTGTTAATACTGCTAAAAAGCATATTACAAACAGTTTTACTGTAAAAATCTGACATATTTTATGACATAAAGCAGGATATTCAATGAGAAAATATGCAAGGAACATGCATTAGAGTAAAAAAAAAAAAAAAAAAACTAAATAGAAAAATAAAAAAATCACATTATAGCAATTATATGCATCTGAATATATTCCAGATCATAATAAGCAAATATTTGCATTGACAATATTTTGGAAATATCTCAGTTTAGATTAAGGTTTTTTTCTGAAGAACAACAGGCAGTTGAACTGTTCAGGACAAACAAGGGACTCATAAACACTATCACTAAACAAAAAAACAAAACAAAACAAAAAAACAGCAGTGGATCATTCAGGTTATACTTATACTGGGTTTTTATAAGTTCAACTATTATTTTCTCTTGTGGACTATATGTGAACGTCTTTTATGTGAAAAATCTTATTCAGATTGTACTAAATAAAAAATAACATATTTTGGATTCTGCAAGGTGTATGTAAACTTTTGACTTGAACTGTATATGCATCTTATTATAGTTCAAACAATATGCTTAGACAATATTGGCATTTACAATATTTTGCAAAGATCTCAGTTTAGTTAATGTTAGCATTAATACTGATATGCATCACACATTTGGAAAAATTATCATTTTACTTCTGTAATCTGACATTTTTGAGAATAAAGCAGGATATTCCACAAGAAACGTGCAAAAAGTTTTTGATTTTATGTTGCATTCAGATTCAACTGATTAACATTTCTGCATTTGGCAGACGCTTTTATCCAAAGCGACTTGCAATGCATAGTTCAATTGATAGTTAATGATAAATTGTTAAGTGACACAATGATAAACGACCTTGGTATTAGTCACTTATCACAACAATCACTTTCTGCTCTGTTAAAAAAACAGCCTAAACATTTGCTCAGACAACAGCAACTAACCAAAGCCCATACAAGCGATACGGATGCGGTCATACGGTGCGATAATGACTTTTCAGTGTCTGTTCTAGGTCACTGGGCCTGACTGGCGGTGGACATCCCTGTGCGCCTGTGAAAACGTATCTCTGTTAGCTACGGTGCATTCTGTCTGCTGCTCCGTGCACCAGGGATTCAGTCCGCACAAATACCCCGGCCTAAAGACAAAAACAACAGAGCTGGACAGGAAATGCCTGGCCTCCCCTGAGACCTCGACCTCTGACCCGACTCAGATCCAGTCCCAGAGGTTCGGCGGAGGGGTGTTGGGTAAAGGACCAAAAGACCCTGAAGAAGGAGTTTTAGGTTTCCAGGAAAAGAGAGACAGAAGCACTGGCCAGACAAACCTTCATACTGACATTAAAGACCTGGAGCAGTGAGCTTCAGGAGCACAGACTCTACAAACTCAACAATATGTGTGATAGAACAATAGAACGATAGAATGACAACGATAGAATGATAGATAGATAGATAGATAGATAGATAGATAGATAGATAGATAGATAGATAGATAGATAGATAGATAGATAGATAGATAGATAGATAGATAGATAGATAGAACGATAGATAGATAGATAGATAGATAGATAGATAGATAGATAGATAGATAGATAGATAGATAGATAGATAGATAGATAGATAGATAGATAGAATGACAGAGTGATAGAACGATAGAACGATAGAACGATAGAATGATAGATAGATAGATAGATAGATAGATAGATAGATAGATAGATAGATAGATAGATAGATAGATAGATAGATAGAATGACAGACAGAGTGATAGAACGATAGAACGATAGATAGATAGATAGATAGATAGATAGATAGATAGATAGATAGATAGATAGATAGATAGATAGATAGATAGATAGATAGATAGAATGACAGACAGAGTGATAGAACGATAGAACGATAGATAGATAGATAGATAGATAGATAGATGATAGATGATAGATAGATAGATAGATAGATAGATAGATAGATAGATAGATAGATAGATAGATAGATAGATAGAATGACAGACAGAGTGATAGATAGATAGATAGATAGATAGATAGATAGATAGATAGATAGATAGATAGATAGATAGATAGATAGATAGATAGATAGATAGATAGATAGATACATAAATAGACAGATAGATAGAATGACAGTGATAGAGCAATAGAATGACAACGATAGATAGACACAAGAACAAACGAATGAATGAACAAACAATAGATAGATAGATAGATAGATAGATAGATAGATAGATAGATAGATAGATAGATAGATAGATAGATAGATAGATAGATAGATAGAATGACAATGATAGAACGATAGATAGATCGATAGATAGATAGAATGACAATGATAGAACGATAGATAGATCGATAGATAGATAGAATGACAATGATAGAACGATAGATAGATAGATTCATAGATAGACAGTGATAGAACAATAGAATGACAACGATAGAACGATAGAACGATAGATAGATAGATAGATAGATAGATAGATAGATAGATAGATAGATAGATAGATAGATAGATAGATAGATAGATAGATAGATAGATAGACGGAATGAACAAATGATGGATGGATGAAATAAAAGAGAATGAACAAATGAATGATGATGGATGGATGGAATGAAAGACAGAAAGAGAAAATGACAATGATAGATGGATGGATGGAATAACAGATAGAATGAACAAATGAATGAAAGACAAACGTCTTTCTAAATATAAGTGTCTTCATTGCAGTACAACATAAAAAAATCTCTTATTTTTAGTATTTCATTCATATTATACTTCCCCAGAATTACACAAATACCAGGTTCATGTTGAACCTCTCACATCATTTATTACCTCCACATGCTAAATCATAGTGAGGCTGTCTGGCTAAAACACGTTATGCCAATAAATCACCTACTGTATTTGCTATTTGACTCAGCTCAGCCACAACTGCAGCCAAATGTCTCTGTCACACTTGCGTCACTTCCACAGGAAGGCCAAACTTACATCTTGAATAAACCAACTGCCTAGCCATGATGAAAACCCAGGCACTTCAGCACGTCTTTCAATGCTGACCGTGGCCTCGCACAGCTAACCTACATTGTAAAAGTCGACACATTCCAAGCCGTTCGCAGTTTGCGTGCAGCTCCGCACAAAAGCCCCTGGCTGCGGTGCACAACTTTTAATGAGGCCAAGAGTCTGACTGCTGAAACGTATCCTTCAGTGCCACAAGGGCCGCTGTTTAAACCCGCTGAACGGCTCCACACTGTAACCCTCTGTGCTCCAGTCGAAGCGGGCAGAGGAACAAATTGCTCCCCAGGACTCCATTTTCTGTTTTTTAGCTGCGCGGAGCCACAACAGCGTTAACACCATATCATTACATGTTACACAGCGTGAGCAATGGAACGGCCTGAGCTAACGGGACCGCATGCACCGAGCCATAAAACCTCGGAAAAGACACACGCGGCAGTGGCGTTTGGCAGCGCGGGGCCATTTGCAGAACAAAGAGCCATTCGTTTCGAACTACACCGCGCGCTAGTACGACACGCGGCACTGACAGAGCGTGATTAAGTTTACTCGCCGCTCCTAATATATTCTCGGGCTGTGAGAGCTGTCAAGTAAAGGCTATTAGAGGCCACTTGCAGTGACCAGATGAAGGATTTTCACTCGCTGAGGTGTAATTGACTGTATTAGGGATGATGGGATTGTGAGCAGCAGTTTGGATCTGCTTACGGCCGCTGCTCGCTGTCAAGCTGATGCAGCCCGCGTTTTGGAAATGTCAGGTTTGTAATGGATGAAATGCATTGGCCATTCTGGACAGGGATGCTTGATGGATCTTTTGCATGCACAATTGTGACTGATGGCCACTCGGAGACGTGTTCGCACGGCATTGACACCCCTTGAAGGATCGGTGTGTGTGTGACAGATAGAATGTGTGTGTCGACATCATTATTAGCGCTGGTTAGCGAGGCAATAGAGGAGAACAGGGACTGTAAATTGCTATTCTTCATTTCGTTCATGTGTCACTGCTTTGTTAAATGTCAGACGCTGAGCAGAATGCGAAATCTCACTATGACAGATGAAAGTTAGTCAAAGAAACTGAATTCAGATGCAATGACAGGGAGAAAGGGAAGTGTAATTCAAAGAAATTCAAGTGATGCATCCTGGGAAATTAAGAGTTATTCCACCCTGACAAAAATCCACAATAAATAAATAAATAAATGCATTAAAATATTTTAACATATAATTGTATAATATTCAATACATTTTGATTAATTCAATATAATAATATTTAACTAAATACAAATTTGAAAGAAAAATACTGAATTGCAATTCAAAGAAATTTAACACAAGTGATGCATCCAGAGAAATTAAGTTTTTCCACCCTGACTCACAAAAATCCACAACAAATAAATAAATAGATGTTAAAACATCAATTATGTTACTCTTACAATTAAATATTTGAACATAAAATTATATAAAAATAAATACATTCTGATTTATTAAATATGATAAAATGTAACTAAATACAAATTTGAAAGAAAAATACTGAATTGCAATTCAAAGAAATTCAACACAAGTGATGCATCCAGAGAAATGAAGTGTTATTCCACCCTGACTAACAAAAATCCACAATAAATAAATAAATAAAATGTTAAAACATCAATTATATTACTCTTACATTAAAATATTTTAACATAGAATTATATAATATTGAATCAATTTAGATTAAATATGATAAAATATAACTAAATACACATTTAAAAGAAAAATACCAATTTAATCTTTAAAAAAAATTAAGAGTTAAAATAAGTTCAAACTTAGCTTTTTTTGGTTTTTAAATTAATTTAAATTTCAACTTTTAAAATTATACTTTTTTCACAAACAACCTGTTAATAGTAATATCCAAACTAAAAAAAAAAATGCAAGCAAGCAAATAAATAAATAAAGACAGAGAAAACAATAAAATCCACCCCAAACCCTGAGAACTCAATTAAAACTCAAGCCTTCTGGAGAGACAACATGCTGTTGAAATTTACTGTTAAATTAAATTAAACTTGTGCAGGTGAGGACAGGCAAAGAGCAAAAGCAGCCCCATATATTGACACACGTTCAGGTCGGTTCGCTCACAAACACACACGCGGTCATAAAGATTCCTGTTCGAGCTGGTGTCGGCTCCAACAAACTCAAGCTGGACCACCCAGCACTGTATATGCTCACCGCTGTGAGTTTCAGCACATAAATATGGCATCCGACGTCAGTGACAAAGCGGCCGGCCGCTCTTCGAGAGGTGACAGCAGGCGCCTTGATTCTCACCGTCTCCGACCGCTTGGTCTAAACAACCTCTGCTCTCTGTTAAAACGTCAACATCACACGCACCCTTCACGTTGCGCCTGTGGGCACAGGTTAAAACAGGGCAGCGCGAAGCAAGTGACGAATCTGTTCTTTGTTCGTACGACAGGCCCTGAGAACATTGTGTTCACTCAAAGTGCTTCTGGCCAATTAAAAGCCTCCTCTCTCAGCGCTGCCTGCTGCTCTCCAGGTCGCTTTGGGGTAGTGAGTGAGAGTGACGTAGGCCTGAGATCTCATGCTGTGTGCACGTTGCTTCTGGCAGGGCCTTGTATGGAATAAAAGCGCTGGAAAGGAGTCTGCCAGTCACACAAAGGCCTGGGAAGAAGAGCCAGCGAACGAGAGCGCGGCTCGGGCACAGCGCTGAAGGTCTTGACCTCATTAGCGTAACTAGAGATGCACAATGAGGCTCATCGAAGCATCTGTCGAGTCCCCTGTGCGCCTTCGCCAAACGTATTGCATTTACACAGCAGTGTTTAGACTGTCAACAGGCTTCGCCTGTTTCGCAACAAACAACGCCTCAAGTCGAATTACTTTTTTGCTTTACAGAATTTCACACCGTTTTGTTTAAAATGCCTTGCCATGCTTTTACAATACAGCAGGGTTTAGGGCTGGGTGATATGACAATATTTAAAAATAATATTGGTCAATATTGTTATATTAAGATATTTAAATATCTTCTGTTCTATAAAGTAATTGAAATATTTGTCATTTTTGCTTTATTAGGAAACTATTGGTTAGTTTTTTTCTGTTATGAAATTTAAATGACAGTATTTCCTGCAAGTTATTTAAATATCGGTTGGTTTTGTTCTATTAGAAAATGTAAATGTTGATTGGTTTTATTCTGGTTTTGTTCTATTAAGGGGTTTAAATATCAGTTAGCATTGTTCTATTGTTCTTACTACTCTAAATATTTTATAGTTTTGTTGTAATAAGAGATCTAAATATCATCAGTTTTTGTATCAAGATATTGAAGTACAGTAGCCAGTATTTGTTTAAATTAAGAGATTTAAATATCGGCTGGTTTTGTTCTGTTAAGATATTTAAATATAGGCCAGTTTTGTTCTATCAAGAAATCTGAATATTGGCCAGATTTGTGCAATTAAGAGATGTAAATATTTGTTGGTTTGTTCTATTAAGAGATTTAAATATCGGCCAACTTTGTTTTGTCAAGAAATTTAAATATCGGCCATTTTTGTTCTATAAACAGATTTAAATGTTTGTATGTTTTGTATGTTTTGTTCTATTAAGAGATGTAAATATCGGTAAGTTTTGTTCTGCTAAGAGATTTAAATATCAGAGAGTTTTGTTCTGTTAAGAGATTTAAATATTGGCTGGATTTGTTCTGTTTAGATATTTAAATGTTGGCCAGTTTTGTTTTATTAAGCAATTTAAATATTGGCTGATATTGTTCTATTAAGAAATTAAACACTCTATTAAAATATGCTAAAGTTAATTGGTTTTCTTCTGGTTTTGTTCCATTAAAGGGTTTAAATATCAGTTAGTACTATTGTACTTTGAGATTTAAATATTGTCTAGTTTTATTTTAATAAGAGATCTAAATATCGGTCAGTTTTGTTATATCAAGAGATTTAAATATTGTCTGGTTTTGTTCTGTTAAGAGATCTATATATCGGTCAGTTTTGTTATAGCAAGAGATATAAATATCGTCCAGTTGTTATTTCAAGAGATTTAAATATCGTCTGGTTTTGTTCTGTTAAGAAATTTAAATATCGGCCAGTTTTGTTCTATTAAGAGATTTAAATATCATCTGGATTTGTTCTGTTAAGAAATTTAAATATTGGCCAGTTTTGTAATATCAAGAGATTTAAATATCGTCTGGTTTTGTTTTGTTAAGAAATTGAAATATCGGCCAGTTTTGTTCTATTAACAGATTTAAATATCATCTGGATTTGTTCTGTTAAGAAATTTAAATATTGGCCAGTTTTGTTCTATTAAGAGATTTAAATATCATCTGGATTTGTTCTGTTAAGAAATTTAAATATTGGCCAGTTTTGTTATATCAAGAGATTTAAATATCGGCTGGTTTTGTTCTGTTAAGAAATTTAAATATCGGCCAGTTTTGTTCTATTAAGAGATCTAAATATCAGCCAGTTTTGTTATATCAAGAGATTTAAATATCATCTGGTTTTGTTCTGTTAAGAGATTTAAATATCGTCCAGTTTTGTTCTATCAAGAGATCTAAATATCGGCCAGTTTTGTTATATCAAGGGATTTAAATATAGTCTGATTTTGTTCTGTTAAGAAATTTAAATATCGGTCAATATTGTTTTATTAAGAGATTTAAATATCAGTTAGTTTGTTCCATTAAGACAGATGTCTCAGGTTAAGACCCTGACCATCGGGCACACGGCAGGATATAGTAATTAAGGGATTTAGCCAATGGATGGTTTTGTCATAAGCGAGAATAGACAATTCTAGCTGAAGAAGCTCCCTGTGTTTTTCTCAGAGAGGGTGCGCATTTCTCCTCCAATGCATTATCTGGTCTTGTGCACATGTGTACCTATTCATTTGACTGGAGGGTAAATATTTGGCTTGGCAGTGTCAGCGGGGGCCCGGCCTGAGTAAGTGGCACTGAGGGAATTCTCTGTGTTCCCGTGGGGAGAGACAGGCACTGGCAGCTCCTCACAAAGCCCAGCTTGAGCTCGCTGCCAGCGGTCTGCACGTGGAGCCGGCACACTGTTTTTTCCCTACATGCATCTCTCGAATAAAAAGCGGACACACAGCGAGTCACTGCAGCTCTAAATGTCAAGTGTGATATAGAGGCACTTACGTCAAAATAAGATAAGATTACAGTGGGCTCTGCTGGGGCACCGAACTCAGAACCCTCAAGTGCACCAGGAAAATGCATTAGCGCACGACAAACAGAGCGAAGCAAAGAAAAGCGTATTGCTTATTTTGAATGCACTGAGTGGATGATTGTTACCACCGACTAACTAAAAAGAAGTTAAAAAAGACTATTTATTGATTTATAAAATTTGCAAATATATTATTTAGTTTAGTTTAGTTTGACGTAATAATGCATGGCATTACATTAACGTAATATTGTGTGGAATTTAGATTGAAAATTCCAAAAAGAATTTATCTTTTTACAATAAGCTGCAACTAAAAATGTGAAAATTGAGCAGTGGATTGCTTTGCAAACCCCTATTTTAAAGCTGTATTTTGTAAAGTGTAGTATGCATATGCTACCCGTCGCAAAGCACTATAAATCCATCTTTACTGTTTGCTAATCCCTCTCAGATTTGATTTCCCTCCTTTGGAAATGTGCTTAGCTCTTCCTGGTGCGTTCCTGCCTCTCATCTCAGCGCAAATCTCCACACCTGCCTGGTCTGCGAGGAATCCCCCGCATCCCGGACGAACCCCCTATACTAAGCGGGTTAGACTCAATGCCCATGCAAGCGATGACTCACGCTGCTCATCAATGGCGTAAATCCCATCAGAGATGCTCATCAATGCTAATTAGGCGCAAATGGGCCGGGCAGGAGGCCTGTCGATCTGCACAGCACTCGCTCCCCGATTGCTTATTGATTCGATTTGCCTCTTGCGTCACCGCGGCCCCCGCAGACCAGTGGCGATTCAAAGGGACAGGTGAGGAGGATCATAGGGAAGAACATTACTAGATTGGCCATTATGACAGAAAAAAACAAACAACACAACCAGCTGGAGAGAATACAGATGTCTCGTAGCTCATTAGCGGGGGATTTGCTTTGTGAACTGGTCACCACTGACTATTCATAAGGCTAAATGCAGAACTTTCTGAATTTATGCATGTATAAGGGTCGGACAAAATTCAGAATTGAAGAATTTGAGAATTTAGGTTTAGTTTGAATTGAAATGGCACAAAGAGGAATTTACTGAATTGTAATAAAAACTACAATAAATAAATAAAATATTAATTATATTAAATATTATATATAGTTTTTTTAAAATAAATTCTATAGGCCCTGCCATAATTTATTTATAATTAAATTTAAACTTAATTTAATTTATTTATAATTTTTAAAATGTATAGTTATTTACATCAATGTTTAATTGTAATTAACAGTTACATTAAGTCATTTCAAACTTATTTATCCATCTACTTTCTAAGCTGAATGGCAATTCTGCATCTTGTTTGTTACCTCAAACTTAATTAATTCAGTGCTCAATTAATTAATTTTTTCAATTTAATTATCAATTCAATTCTGAATGCTGCACAGTCTGTACAGTGGGGCAACACAACACAATAAATTAATAAATAATAAAAAAGTATAATAATAATAATAATAATATATATACTTATAGATAAATAATTCCTAACATCTACATTTTAATTTGAATGGCAATTATGCATTTCACTTAATTCTAATGTAATTCTATATTGTGGGTGAGCACTAGTATTTTTCGCTATCCAACAAAAAGAGGCACTCACTACAAAGCAGTCAGGAGAGATTACGGAGCGCACGCTTAGTGCTAGTTAGCATAAAAGCGAGTTGAAACATACCCTCTAAAATGAAAACAGAAAACTGGGCCACATTTGCACTGTAAAGTCTGAAGCCACCCCGAAGCACACAAATCTGGGCCCCTGGTCAAGACTGATTTTACTCCATATGGGAAATTTGCACTTTTTATTACAAATTGCGCATTAGTCTAATAAGAACCAGACAAGACACAGACTACACCTCCCCGAAATGCCAACCCAGAGCCAAGCACATCTGAAAGGGTCTTTCTGCTCGGAAAAGTCGCGGCGGGGCAGCCAAGTCTGCATTTTTCACAGCGTTTACCTCGATTTACCTCGACTTAACCGTTTACAGTATCAGCGAAGCATTTATAGAAGATTACACCAGCCTCCATCCCAAATAACTGCTCGCTGTCGTTACGGATATCTCTCTCGTGGGACCCGAGAGACGCACCAAAATAGACCAGAAATGATGCACAAATTAAAGTCGGATGCATCGGAACTGTGATCAAGGTGGAAATTCGATGTCTCATTTGTCCTTTGAGGCCTTTCTGAGCTTGCCAATAAGGTGATGTGCTGTTTTTTCCACTCGTTTTAGCACGGGTGACATCAGCGCGGGGCAGCCAGGGGCTCTGGACGGCCTGTGATTGGGTTAGTCCACTCTAATGGCCCAGTCTGTAGAGGGACTGCATTAACCTCACACACAGCCACACTACTGATTACATTCATAATACTAATGAGAACGTGTCTGGTGTCCCAAATCAGAGTAATAGAGCCTAACAGAAACCCCAGAGAGAGACGCGTGCACAAACCTGCTGCTCTCCGTCCGTAACGCGATCCAGCTGGGACAACAATATCTCGCAAAATCTCTGCACAAAATCAAGTAGTTTTGTTTTGCTTTTCAGCAAAATATCTAAACAGTCTTAAGTCAAGACACGTTTACTCGAGTCTTGTTTTCTGAAAAAAAAAAAAAAATCATCAAAATTAAATATCTGCCAGTGGAGTCAGAATAAACTCTAAATGAAGTTTATTTTTCTTTCCTCACTGTCACTTTTATTATTTGCAAAAAGCTGTTTACTATTATTTTTAGTCGAAGTATTACATATATTAAAATATTTACCATTTTTATAATATATTTTATAGCATATATTAAATCTTAAACCAACTGTATTAATTAATAATATAAAATATTACAAATACGATAAATATCAAACCATTTATATAAAATAACAACAACTAGTACATAATAAATACTATGAATATACTATAAAAAATGATAAATATTTTAATATATGTAATACTGCGACTACTAAAAATAATAAAAAAATAACTTTTTGCTAATATTATTATTATTATTATTAATAATAATAATAGTTTACTATTAATTGTAGTCTAAGTATTACATATATTAAAATATTTACCATTTTTATAATATATTTTATAGTATATATTAAATATTAAACCAATTGTATTAAATAATATAAAATATTACAAATACGATAAATATCAAACCATTTATATAAAATAATAACAACTAGTACATAATAAATACTATGAAATATTCTATAAAAATTAGAAATATTTTAATATATGTAATACTACGACTAAAAATAATAGTAAACAACTTTTTACTATTATTATTATTATTATTATTAATAATATTAATAATAAATACCAAACATTCATATAAAATAATAAGTACATAATAAATACTATAAAATCTATTATTAAAAATGGTATTTTAATATATGTAATACTTCGACAACTAAAAATAATAGTAGACGGCTTTTGCTAATAATAATAATAATAATAATAATAATAATAATAAATATATTAAATATCAAACCATTCATATAAGTTCATGATTAATACTATGAAATATACTAAAAAAAAAAAAAAAAAAAAAAAAAAATATATATATATATATATATATATATATATATGTAGTACTTAAAATAATAATAATAAATATATTAAATATTTAACCATTCAAATAAAAAAAGTTCATGATAAATACTATGAAATATACTATAAAAATTATAAATATTTTAATATATGTAATACTTTGACTACTGGAAATAATAGTAGTATAATATATATAGTATAATAATATAATAGTATAACTTATTGCTAATATTATTATTAATATTATTATTAATAATAATACTACTAAATACCAAACATTCATATAAAATAAGTACATCATAAATTTTAAGTACATCATATTTTAATATATGTAATACTTCGACTATTAAAAATAATTGTAAACAGCTTTTTGATAATAATAATACATATATTAAATATCGAACCATTAATACAAAAAAAGCACATGATAAATACTATGAAAAATAATATAAATTACTAATACTTTAACATATGTAATATTTCTACTACTACTACTACTAATAATAATAACAATAATTATTATTTTTATATTAAATATCAAACCATTTATATAAAATAACAACAACTATATGATAAATACTATGAAAAATGCTAAAAATATAAGTATTTTACGTACTTGTAACACTACTACTAATACTAATATTAATAACATTAAAGCTGTTAAATATTAAACCATTTGTATTAAATAATAATATAAAATATTACAAATACGATAAATATCAAACCATTTATATAAAAAAACAACATAATAAATACTACAAAAATACTATAAATATGATAAATACTATTATTAATAATATTTTATAATTATTTAATTATTTTTAAATATATTTAATAATATACACACGGCTACTACTACTAATATTATTATTAAGCAGGTTTTATAACCTCATATTTACTGACACTGCATGCAGTACGATGATTAGATTAGATTAGATATTTGTACTTTAATTACTGAGAAAGAAAGTAATTTTCTGCAAATTTCACGCCGCTCTTGGTTTGTTGACTTTCCGGGTATGTTTTATATTGTTTGGTTTTAGTTTAGCATTAAAAACCTCCCAGCTAAGGCATTTTCAAAGATTTAGTATTCCAGAAAGTTAAATAGTAATAAATCGTAAAGAAACCGGGTGGAATTCTTCTCAGAAAATCAATAATTTACTTTCAAAGACAGCAAGAACAACACATTTTCCATGACTTTTAAAAGGCCTACATGAGACAACAAACTCTGTTTTCTGAGAATCTCGGGGCGTTCGGGACACAAGCTTCATTGTCCGTCGAAGGTTGAGAGCTGTCGTTGCGTTTCTCTGAAGCCTGGATAAGAGTCTTCCAGGAGCATCTTACTGAAGCTGGTGTTTAATGAGTCAGAGAAAGCATGGAGCTGGATGGGAACATGCATGATTGAACAGACACCATCGTCCACAGGCCAACGTCCATCTGCAGGAGTCTCTGATGCTGAATACGGGAAACGTCCTCATATACGTCACTGATGTTTATACAACTGCTGCTGCTTCTGGAGCAACCCTTTGGAAAAACACTTGAATATAGCTAACCACACAGTATAGAAAATAAATGGGTATGTCTTATGCTACAATATATAGAAAACATATGCTGTTTGGCATCCTAATATTTGCATGTTGTCACAGGGAGTTGAAGAATGAAAGCGACATTAAAACTAGCACACTTTTGGGCATATACACGGTAAAGTCAACAGCACTGCATTGTGGGATACAGTATGCAATGAAGTCTACTTTGCAAATGTGCTAATGTAATACTAATACTAATAAATATTTATATTTAATAATAATGCTAATGATATGTTTTTAAAGTAATACATATTTTATTATGTAATATGTACAATATTAATATGTACATCTACTACTACTACTAAACAGCAATTTGGCTAATGATAATAATAATAATAATAATAATAATAATAATAATAATAAATATTATTGTTTTTTAATAATAATAAAAATCATAATATTATTATAACTAGATATTATTAATATTAAACCTTGACATTTATAATAATAAAAATTAATAATAAAAATTTAATTGCATTTAAAGTAATACATATTTTAATATATGCCTTTATACTACTATTACTACTAATAAACATGTTCTTATTATTATTTACACCATTTATATTTATAAAAATAAATATTATACAATTTTATAATGAAAACACAAAAATCATATTATAATTATATAATTTTAATTAATAATATAATTATATATTTATTTATTTCATATTTTAATATACTACAAATAATAACAGCATTTTGACCATATTAATAATAATATTAATAATAATAATAATAATAATAATTTAATATATAATTTAATATTTCTATTATTACTACTAATACTAATAAACAGCAATTTGGCTAATAATAATAATAATAATAAATAAAATAAAATAATAAAAATATATATACATACAATACAATTTTATAATAATAATAATAATACAAATAATAATGTTATAATTATTATATAATAATTCTGTAATGTAATACATATTTTAATGTATGTACTACTACTACTACTGCTACTAACACTTACATTAAACAGCATTTTGCTAATAATAATAATAATAATAATAATAATAATAATAATAAATATATTAAATATTTAACCATCTGCATGTAAATAATAATAAATATATTAGATATATTAAATATTAAACAATTTTATTAAATAATAATTAAACAATGTTATGAGAAATACAATGAAGGTACTATAAATATAATAAATATTTTAATATAAGTGCTACTAATTATTAATATCAATATTATAGTTACTATTATTAGTTTTTAGTGTTAAACAACTTCCATGACTAAAGACACTGCATGCAACTGTTTAAAAGGCAAAAAGATGACTCAAGACTGCATCCTACTGTCTATCAAACATATGTAGTATGCCAGTTTGAATGTGCACTACATATATAGTATACCATAACCTTAAACTAAGAAACCTTAATCCCAGAGAAGCAGCTAATGAGGGAATGAAATGAAGGAATAGTGCTTGAGTCAGCATGGCTCAGAGCGTACGGGGACCTTGAGAGTACAGGAGCGCATCTTTGTGTGCGGAGACACTCTTGCCAGTCTGCCGTAACCATGGCGACGCGAGCGGCAGGTGACGTGAGTGAGGGAGAGACTCGTCTACAAACAGCAAGAGCAACATAATCAACATCCTCTCAATCGTCTGACTCAGCATCAACGGAGATGGGAGGACTGGGGAAACAACTTCAGAAACAAATCAAAACTACAATCACAATCCACACGCCAGTAAGAATCCACCTAGCAACCAGGCAAAACACTCTAGCAGTGAGTTTTGCAGTGGTAAGCATCACTTTATCTGGTTAATGCTAACTTTTATATTAAAAGTTTTAATAATGAACGTCTATGAGGAACGCTTGCACCAGTATGATTAGAAAACAGCTGATGTCCAGTATTTTAATTCAACAGGGAACACACAACAGAAGAATTAAGTTTATAATTATCGTTCAACAGGAGACGATCATTACACACAAATTAATATTTATGCTGATTAGTTTTAAGATTTTTAGTAGTAGATGTTTGACTTGCAAACACTTTCTAAAAAAATACCAAAAAAACAAAACAAAAAAATAAATAAAATGTTCACCTCAATAATAATAATAATTAGCCCGGGTTTTCCCATGCTGCCTTGCGCGCAGCGCGATTTTATTCACCATTCACCTGGAAACCATGGACCAAATTTTCACCTCAGATAGGGAACCAATCACAGAACGGGGAGGGAGCAGCAAGATGATGACGCCTTCTATGCGACTCACGGAAGCAGTTTGTTTATAAGTATGGATCCAGCATGGCAGCAGACGGGAAGTTATATTTCGATGCAGCCTTAGATAGTTACACACAAGGCCGTTTCTCAATACCAAGTACGCAAAGTTCGGACTTGGAAGTTTGACTTGGGAGTACGAACTCTTGAGGACGTGAGGATGCAAGTCCTGCAATTCTGCAAATGGAACAGCAGTGTACTTGATAACGTCAGTCAGCTCACCTTTTCTACTCCGGTTATCTTTACTGCTTCACTGTATGGATTTACAATAAGACGAAATATGATATCAACCACCTCTGCCTCTTTTAGTTTTCATTTAAACATATTAATAGCTGCAAAAACGCAGTGCAGGGAATGTACAACATTACAGAGAAACGAAATATTTTATATCAAACAGCATTGCCTCTTTTCCGTTTCATTTAACGTTAAACATATTAATAGCGACAAAAATGTGGTTCATGCAACGCGTTACAAAACAATAATTACAATAAAAGGAAGTGATATCAAACACCACTGCCTCTTTGTTTTCTTCAAAATATAAACCACAACTCTCTTTTCGTACTCATTTGAAAAATAATAAAACATATTAATATGTGATTTAAGCTATATGTGCACTGTGTATAATACATCTTTACTCTATGTACAAAAAAATGAAACATGACAAGCACAACTCTGCCTTTTTTGTTAAATGTCAGTTTTAATGAACAATATTAGCCATTATAAAAGTATAAGTATAAAGTATAAGAGACTTATGTAATCGGAAATAAAGACAAAAGCAGACAGTTCGGTCAAATGCATGCTAAAAAGTCAGCGTTGAATTAGGATTGATAAATAATTTATGAAGCATAACTTTGTCCTCAGTCAAAACTCTATAAAAAAGTAGTAGTAGTAGTAGTAAGAAAAATAAATATTAAGTAGCTTTTCACCTCATTATGTATAATAATAATACATAATAAAAAACGAATGTAGTAACATCATGATTATACATGCATCATGTAAACATGATAAAGCTAAACGAAACACCATAAACTATAATAAAAAGGCTTTGTAATAAGGTTAAAAAAAATCAAAAAACAGCTACTACGCTCCAACCCCAGACTTAACGTCTTTGTTATTTCTTCCTAAACCTCAGTCTAAATTCTGTTCATTTTTTCCCCTCATAATTGTCCTTTTCCCGGAGCACAATTCCATGCGAGCAGGAATCCCTCTTTCGAGAGTCCGTTCTCTGTCCCGACACCAAACGAAGGAGTGTGCCAGTGCTCGCTTTTCCTTCTCTCACCAAAGACCTCAAACAAACGGAAGCGTTAAGTCTCTAACGAAGATGCGCCACTTTTCTGGCTCATATCTGCCATGAGACAAGAGATAATTGGGGAAACTGGGACAGGGTGGATCTTTCAATCACTTTCTCATGCTTTCAGATCTCCAGAACTTTTGAACGAGATTAGAAGCAGACTGTTCCTAAGTTATCGGCGCGGTGCCACTCAGTAATTTAGTTTTAAATCTCAGCCAAAAATAAAAAATGTCATCCTTCAAAAACCGTCAACCCTCGTGTTGTTCTGCAGCTGCAGACTCTTTTCTTGGGAACAGAAAAGTAGAAGCTGTTTTCCATGACACCGAAAGAATGGCAGGTTGTTGACCACAAAAATGACCATCAGAAAAATCTGTGACTACATTGCAATGCAAAATTGTGACCCTGGACCACAAAACCAGTCATAAGGTTAAATTTTACAAAACTGAGATGTATACATCATATGAAAGCTCAATAAAAAGGCTTTCTATTGATGTATGGTTTGTTAGGATAGGACAATATTTGGCCGAGATACATCTATTTGAAAATCTGGAATCTGAGGGTGCAAATAAATCAAAATACTGAGAAAATCACCTTTAAAGTTGTCCAAATTAAGTTCTTAACAATGCATATTACTAATTACATTTTGATATGTTTACAGTGGGAATTTTACAAAAAGCCTTCATGGAACATGATCTTTCCTTAATTTCCTAATGATTTTTGGCATAAAAGAAAAATCAATAATTTTGACCCATACAATGTATTTTTGGCTATTGCTACAAATATACCCCAGCGACTTAAGACTGGTTTTGTGGTCCAGGGTCACAATTGTGTGTCAAGCTGTTGGAAATATAAGCTATTATTCAATGAAATTCTGTTTATATATGTGACCCTGGACCACAAAACCAGTCTTAAGTAGCACGGATATATTTGCAGCAATAGCCAATAATACATTGCCGGTCAAAAGGATGAAGATATTTTGTACATTTCCTACCGTAAATATATCAAAACTTAATTTTTGATTAGTAATATGCATTGCTAAGAACTTAATTTGGACAACTTTAAAGGTGATTTCCTCAATGTTTTGATTTTTTTGCACCCTCAGGTTCCAGATTTTCAAATATCTTGGTCTTTCAGATGATATCTAAGTCTCACTTTCAAAATATTGACCCTTATGACTGGTTTGGTGGTCCAGGGTCACATATAGTGCCATTAGATGCCACATGTCAGGTTTGACATTATTGACATGCGACATGACCAATCACAGTTGAGCATTGCGTGTCATGTGACCAACTGCAATGCAGAAATTGCATTTCACTGTTTTTATTTATTTTGAGGAATACTAAATCTGTTTTTTGTAGTTAATGCATGTTCACATCTCAACATGGGGACTACCTCCAAAACTGTTTATAACTTTAAACTATAATTATCTAACGTTTTTTAAACATTACTACTTTACTAGTTTCAGAATGAAAGAAATCCAAAAGTAACGTTCCAATAATGTTTATAAAATAAGATGGAACGTTCCCTTAACATTTCCCTAACGTTTGCATAACCAACAAACTTTTTTTTTAAAACATTTGAACATCTTTTTTTTTAGCAAAAAGGGGCAGCCGTGGCCTAATGGTTAAAGCTTGTAACCCAAAGGTTGCAAGTTCGAGTCTCAGTGAAACTTATAACTGAGTAATGTGTGTTCACTACTGTGTGTGCACTTGGATGGGTTAAAGGCAGAGCACAAATTCCAGATATGGGTCATCATATTTGGCCACACCTCACAACCTTTCCTTTTCCTTTCCTAAAATGTCCTTAAAGCATATTTTTGTTAATAGAACATTCATTCAAAGTCATCTGGCCTTTAATAACATTTTCAAAATGTTAGCACTGTAAAAAGTTATTGATACATCATTCATGCATTTTTTTCCCTGAAACTTTTTATTCAGATGTTCATATAATGTTTACTTTCTAAATTCAGAGCTTTCAAACATCCAAAAGTAACATCCCAATGATATTTGCCAATTTGTAATGAATGTACTCTTAATATTTTCTGTAATGTTGGAAATATAAGCTATTTTTCAACGAAATTCTGTTCATATATGTGACCTTGGACCACAAAACCAGTCTTGAGCAGCACGGATGTATTTGTAGCTATAGCCAATAATGTATTGCAGGTCAAAATGATGAATTATTCATGATGACTATTCAACGATATTTGCAAAATTATAATGAATGTACTCTTAATATTTTCTCTAATGTTCGCATGACTAAGAAAATGTTTTTAAAACATAACAAAAACTGGACATTTGAATGTTAAACGTTAAACAAATGTTAATAACGTTCTCAAAATGTTAGTACAAAACACATTATTGATGCATCATTCATGGAAGTACTTTATCTTTAGTGTTTTAGTTGAATGTTAATCTAATGTTTTTTAAACATAAAAAGTAATAAAAATACGTTAGACAAACATCTAAACTAGGGCTGGGACACGATTAATCGCGATTAATCGCATCCAAAATAAAAGTTTATGTTAACATACTAAATGTGTGTTTACTGTGTATATTTATTATGTATATATAAATACACACACATACATGTAAAGCCTTTAAAAAATACTTATATGTGTGGATAGTTATATTTGTATTTAATTTAGATTATATATAGAATTATAAATATTTTATTTATTTTAATTTAATTTTTATTTTCAGTTTTCTTTAATATACATGTTTGTGTGTGTATTTATACATACATTATATATACACACAGTAAACACACATTTAGTATGTTAACATAAACTTTTATTTTGGATGCGATTAATCGCGATTAATCGTGTCCCAGCCCTAATCTAAACGTTTGAAGTAAATGTTTCTATAAAATAACCTTCATTGAATGATGTATCAAAAATGTTTTTGTGCTAACATTTTGAGAATGTTATTAAATCATACTGTATAAAATGTTCTCTTAAAGCTCAAAATGTCCAGTTTTAAAATGTTACATTTTTTTTAGAGAAAATATTTAGGGAATGTTGCATTTTATCATTTTGCAAACATTATTGCAACATTACTTTTGAATGTTCTCTAAACGTTTTGAAACTAGAAAAGTAGTAACATTTAAAAAGTGCTATATGAAAATCTGAACATCTAACTAAAAACAAGATAAAAATCTTACAAGAACAATGTATCAGTAATGTTTTTGTGCTAACATTTAAAACTTACTGAAGACCTGATCACCCAGAACAAATGTTCTAATAACAAAAACATGTTTTCTGAATGTTTTGCTAACGTTCCAATTAAGTTAAAAAACATTATTTCCAAATGGTCTCTTAACGCTCAAAACATTTTTGAAAAGTTCACGTTCCATTTTTTATAATTTTGCAAACATTACTGGAATGTTACTTTTCAATTGCTGAAAATTCTAACACAAGTAGCAAGTAGTAATGTTAAAAAAAAACTTCAACATTCAACTAAATAAAAAAAACTTCCATGAATGATGTATAAACAATGTTTTTTGTGTTCTAGAGAAAATATTATAGATCTTTAGTAATGTTCTCAAACTTTTAGTACAAAAACCATTACTGAAACATCATTCGTAGACATTTCGTGTTCGTCTAATGCTTTTTTAAACCTTACTGATGTCTAGTATCAGAATGTTCAGTTTACGAAAGGATCAAATTCAATGTTCCCTTAATATTTTCTCTAGTGTTTGCATAACCAAGAAAGAAATCTGAAAGTGAAGAGAGCATTCTGAAATAGTGTTTTCATAACTTAATGGGAATGTTATTAAAACATCCTCAAATCATATTGTTGTTTGCTAGGATCTGATCAGCACGATGAGCTGGAGCCAAAACAGCATGGAATAGTTGTGCAGGCCATGTTAGACGGCCATTCCTGCGGCCTCCTGTATTCCCGCTTTCTCTCTCCTCAGCCAATTTGCTAAGTGGAGCGTTTCTCCCCGCACTAACGGCACGCTGCTGTTAACTTACACACACGGCTTTCTCTTCCATTAACGTCAGACCGAATCACGTCGTGAGCGTCAGAGCTCGTGTCCGCGGCGTGTATTAGCAGACGCGCTCTGCTCTGTGATTGACGCCACACAAAGATCTGCGAGAAGACCTAGACCTAGACACAGACGCTGAATTTCACAGAGCGATATTGATTATTTAAGACGCGTGTGACGTGTCTAAGTGATGTAAACTGCAGCCTTGCTGAGGGATATGAATGATTAATAAATTTTCATGGAAAAGGATGAAAAAGAAAAACACACCAGTTTTCATCATCTATAATCCACACGATTTCGATTTCAAATAAATGCTGTTCTTTTGAACATTTTATTCATCAAGGAATTCTGAAACTAGAATGCATCACAGATGTAAAATATTAGAATAATTTCAGAAGGATCAGGTGACACTGAAGACTGGAATAATGATGATGTAAAAATCAACTTTGTATCACAGGAATATATTACATTTTACAATATATTGAAAAAGATAATAGTTATATTACACTGCAATATTATTTCAGAATTTTACAGTTTTACTATAGTCTTTTTATCAAATAAATGCACCCTTGATGAGCAAAAGAGACTTTTGAACATTACTGTTCCTTAGGCATTTCACAAATGTCACCCTGGACCACAAAACCAGGCATAAGGGTCAATTTTTTAAAATTGAGATTTATACATCATCTGAAAGCTGAATAAATAAGCTTTGTATGGTTTGTTAATATAGGACAATATTTGGCTGAGATACAACTATTTGAAAAATGCAATCTGAGGGTGCAAAAAAATCTAAATATTGAGAAAATCACCTTTAAAGGGGCCATCGGATGCAAAACTAACTTTTACATGTTGTTTGAACATTAATGTGTGTTGGCAGTTTGTGTACACAACCACCCTACAATGATAAAAATCCACCCAGTGGTATTTTTTTATCTTTAAAAGTAATATCCCCTTTTTAAAATCAGATCATTCTCAGCTTCTTGTCGTTGTGATGAAACACAGTTGATTGACATGAGCGTCTTACCTTAGACCCGCCCTCACCGAGCTGAAACAGTCCGAATATGATCGCCATTGTGTCGACTCGGGTGCAGAGGAAGACTCTAATTGAACGTTTGTGGTGTTCTGTTGTTGAATGTAATACTGAATAGCAGTCGTTATTTACTCCACTGCTTTTAGGCAAGTTTCGCCGATAAACGCAGCTAAGTGCAGCTAAACGCGGCTAAAGTAAACATTACGGCTCATAATCCCTCAGCAGAGAGGGGCGGGGCGAGCAGAGCTCATTTGCATTTAAAGGGCCCATGCAATAAAATGAGCTGATATTTTGCAGAGCTGATTTTGACAAGGTGTTTTATTACACTACTATTGAGAATTTTTAACCAAGGTATATTATAGACTTTTCATTAAGACCCTAAAGAATCATATGAACTTGTGGAAAATGGGCATCAGATGACCCCTTTAAAGTTCAAATTAAGTTCTTAGGAATGCATATTACTAATGAAAAATTTATTTTAATATATTTACGGTAGGAAATTTACAAAATATCTTCATGGAACATGACCTTAATATCCTAATGATTTTTGGCAAAGAAGAAAAATCGGTAACACTTTACAAAAAGGTTCTTTAGTTAACATTAGTTAACCACATTAGTTAACATGAACTAATAATGAACTGCACTTATATAGCATTTATTAATCTTTGTTAATGTTAATTTCAACGTTTACTAATACATTATTAAAATCTTGTTAACATTAGTTAATGCAGTGTGAACTAACATAAACAATGAACAACCGTATTTTCGTTTACTAACGTTAATGAAGATTAGTAAATACAGTAACAAATGTATTGCTCATGGTTAGTTCATGTTAGTTTGCACATTAATGTTTAACTAATGAACCTTATTGTAAAGTGTTACCGAAAAGCAACAATTTTGACCCATACAATGTATAATATACTGGTTTGGACTGGTTTTGTGGTCCAGGGTCACAAATGACAAATTTTATCATCACTATCTTTATGGACACAAACCAAAAGATCAAATGACTTGTAAAAACAGAAGAAAGAAGCGAAAACATCTTAATGGCAGGACTACAAACAAAGAGCGTTTTCCGTCAGAGAGACAAACTCCCTTTGACGTCGAGTGCAACTTTGCAGATGGTTTACATGCACAAACACACTAAAGGAAAGGCACAATAGGTGCCCTTTAAGTTGAGCCCCAGATGACTTTGCAGGGAGTATCTCATCGACTCATGACGCAAACGCAGAGATGTGGTTATGATGAGAGCCAGCTGTGGCTCCTACAGTTTCCCCAGCATACAGCGACTGGATATATTGGTGTTCATGTTGTGCTCTGTATGATCGGCTCTCACTTCAGGAAGGTTAACGCCAATGTTTTCTTTTGGTCAGGGCAGCCAGTTCCCGACCACAGCGTCGGGTTGCCCCAAGAATCGCCATGACCGAGTTACACTTACATTACGGTACGCTTTAGCATGTATTTAGAGTCCGACGGAGCAGCACAGTTTGGCCCGTCCGTATCGATGCTAGGCAGGCAGCTTTCCAGGACTCGAGGCGGGCAGAACCGCAGACCGCGGGTGGGATGGACCCGATAGATGTTAATGGAGGTTGTGTGTTGTTTTGGGCCGGAGCCGCTACGAGCAGCGTGTTTCCTTGTCCGTTACAGTACACAGCCCTGATTGCAGCTTCTGTGCGGATCTCATGGGAAAAACAAACCCACGTAACTGCAGCGTGATCCACGTGAGGCTTGTTCTGAGCGACTGGCGCTCTTGTAGCCATCACTCTGACAATGTACACACATCTGTACTCCGCATGTGCTTCCAGGAGAGGAAAAAAACGGGTGAATTATGTTCACGAGGGGTCACATTTTTGGCCGCGGTTTAAATATGAATTCTCAGCTCAAGACAATCGTATAAATCCGTACGAATCGGAGAAAAATTGCGCTGATTCTTGCTTAAAACAAAAGAAGGATGTTTTTTGCACAGGTGAAAAAAATAAACGAAAAGCAGAGAGCTCTGGTGATTCATTCACAACAAAACATTTCCATGCGAATGCCATGAGTCAGGGCTTATCGTTCACACACGCTGAGACGAGGGGATTTGAAAAACCAAATCCTATTTTAACCTACTTCCCACAAATCACGTTTCAACAACAGAATGAAGGAATACAAATATAAAAAATATGCCAAAAGTGCAGCTGCGAATCTGTGAATGGTGCAAGCTGCTTTTAAAGTCAACAAGTTTGATACAGGTTAATAATGCAAAAAGATGCAGAAAACACCAAATGTGAGATCACATCTTTAAACTGTAAATGTTTTGGTGGTATCTCACATTTAGTGTTTATTCATTAGATTTGGAGAAATGTAGCATTTCATCACTTGCTCACCAATGGATCCTCTATAGTGAATGGGTGCCGTCAGAATGAGAGTCCAAACAGCTGATAAAAGCTGCAAAGAATGAAAAGCTGCATGTTTGTATAAAAAATAATTCAACATTAAGACATTTTAACCATCACTTCTGGCCAAAAAGTCCATAATCCATAATAACGCTTCCTCCAGTGATAAAGTCCATCTTGTGTTGTCAAAACTGTTTTGGCTTGTAAACAATGCAGATTTCTCTTCTGATTCAGACCAGATGACTTTTTCACTGCAGAAAACAATATTAAGGACAGAGAATTCATATTTTAGCCAGAAGCAAAATAAATTGGATTTGTTTCTTACAAACACACAGCTTTTGGCTTCACAAGACATTAATTGATGGTTTATTGTCATGTTTTTACCCGCAGTTTGGACTCTCATTCTGACGGCACCCATTCACTGCAGAGGATCCGCTGGTGAGCAAGTGATATAATGCTACATTTCTCCAAATCTGTCGGAGACTTCCATAAATATTTAGCTTATATGTAGAGTTGTTTTAACTACATTTTAAATAAGTATAATGATAACAAAAAAATATTTTGTAGTGCACATGTTGTAATTTATTGCTACTCTTGCTACTCATTCAAATGAAATCCTATTTTAACCTACTTCCCACAAATTACGTTTCAACAGAATGAATACAAATAGAAAATATGCTGAAAGTGCAGCTGCGAATCTTTGAATGGTGCAAACTGCTTTTAAAGTGAAAGTGAAATCAGAATTTGCCCTATTTTCTTCTTAAAAGCATGTTTCATGTTCAATACAGGTTATTAATGCAAAAACCCTGCACACTAAAGAAGCAAAATCACAACTTTACTAAAAACAGCAAATGTTTTGGTAATTTTTCTGTCTCTTTTCAGTAAATCTGTGTTTTTTTCTCACATTAAGTGTTTGTTTCTTTAAAAGAAAAGGTTCGGAGAACTGCATTGCATCACATGCTCACCAATGGGTCCTCTGCAGTGAATGGGTGCTGTCAGAATGAGAGTCCAAACAGCTGATAAAAACATCACAATAATCCACAAATAGTCCACACCACTCCAGTCCATCAATTAACATCTTGAGAACACAAAAGCTGCATGTTTGTAAGAAACTAATTTAACAATGAGACGTTGTTAAACATCACTTCTGGCCAAAATATACATCCATAATCCATAACAAAGCTTCCTTCAGTGATAAAGTCCATTTCCTGTTGTCTTTCACATTAAAATCCACCCTCATATTTGTTTAGAAATGTTTTGGCTTGTAAACAGTGCTTGATCTATGCAGATTTCTCTTCTGATTCAGACAAGAAGACCTTTTTTTCTTACTGCAAAAAACTATATTATGGATTAAGGACTTGTATTTTAGCAGGCAGCAATTGTTTTGGTTTTTTAAAAGCATCTTGATGGATTTGTTTCTTAAAAACACTTAGCTTTTGGCTTAACAAGACATTAATTGATGGTTTATTGTGATGCTTTTACCATCTGTTTGGACTCTCATTCTGACGGCACCCATTCACTGCAGAGGATCCATTGGTGAGCAAGTCATATGTTTTATTTCTACAAATCTTTTGGAGGCTTCCATAAATATTTAGTTTATATGCAGAGTTATGTTTTAACTAAGTTTTAACTAAGTATAATGATAACAAAAAATATTTTGTAGTACATAAGTAGTAATTTATTGCTACTCTTTAATTTATTGCTTTAGTGCCTACACACATCAGTTGTGAGTTTTTGCAGATTTTTCAATACGTTACTAGTGTTTTTTCACATTGAAATGGGATGCAAATAGAGGTACAGGTCAAAAAGATGAAGCAGGAAAAATCAGTGTCAGCAAGAGCAACAAACAAGCCACAAAAAAGTTAATTTCCTAGAACGAAGGGGAATTGTTTCTAAGTAAAATACGCGTCCGGTGCCTTCCTTACCACAACAACCTAATCCAATAAGAGAGTTTGTGGTGGATGAGAGAGAGAGAGAGAGAGAAATAGAGAGAGAGTGCTTAGTGCTGAATGGACAGTCCTGAGAGTGAATGGGGATATCATGCCCAGCGGCCCATTCTGACATTAACACAGGCCCTTATGTACCCTGAGAGCCCAGCTAATGATACGATCCCAGCGCTGCCAAACAGAACCACTGGGGCTCTCAGAGGTGTGTGTGTGTGTGTGTGTGTGTGTGTGTGTGTGTTTACATCGCTTTAATGGCTCCAACCAGCGTCATACACTCACTGCACCCTCTCATCTGTGACACAGATGAGCACTTCCAGAGAAATCCATTTTCCAATGTATGTGTTTATACACAGTTACTCTATTAGAGAGAAAGGGGTAAAACAAACATCACAATAAAGTATGAAGAAAGCAAGCAGGCTACTTTTACTGTACTGTCTAACTATGTATAACATACCGAATGCTGGATTCTGTTTTTTTTTTTCGTTTACAATTTTTTTAGGGACGCACTGAAAACTAAAACTGAAAATGCTTTAAGAATTATTTATTTTTAAATGGAGAAACTCACCTTCTCCTTGAGACTAAACATGGATACATTTTATAAAAATTGGTCAAAATGGTTTACATTTAAGAAAACAGATAATAAATAATTTGCTAGGAAATGCTTTGCAGTGAGTTTGAACCCCCTCCCCTTATTTATATTTACTTATATTTTTTATTATATATTTTTTTAATTTTATATTTATATATATTTTTTATATTTTATAATTTTTATTTAATTTTTTTTTCTCTCAATATATGTATATTATATGTGTGAAATATTTTGTTTGGACCGCACATTGCAGATTTTAAAGGATTGAATCATATGGACTTGAAGGAACCTCTGTTGGTGTTTATGCACAGTACCATTTGTGGGCGGGGTGGGGGGCTGATGGGAGAGTAACCTGTACTATAAAAGACGACTGTATAAGAAGAATGTAAGAGTTGTATGTGATGCCTCTGGGATCTGTTTGTTCCGTTTTGTTAAAACGAATTAAAAAAAAAAAAAAGTTTGAAAAAAAAAAAAAAGAATTATTTATTTTTATTAAATAATATAAAATAATATTCTAACTCAATAATTTTAATGATACTGAATTTAAATTATATTTATATTTATATTACATAGCAGATTATTATTTTTTTTTGCATGTGAGCAGAGCATAGCGTCACAAAAATCTGGTGTATCCCTACTATTTATTATTCTTTTTTAACTGCAATAAATGTTAAAATTACTACAGTAAATTAAGTCACATTTTTTATAGTGCTTTATACAATACAGATTGTTAAATAAAACTGTAATTTTTAAAAAGTAATATTTCTGGGGTTTTTTGGAATCTATTCTGTTTACTACTTTTTTAAAACGAGTATGTGAAACACCATGCCATATGCAATGTTCCCACATTCAAACAATTCACTTCCATGACTTTTCCACGACCTTTCCAGATGTTTGTGGTTACTGGATAAGGATTTTCAACAGATCATTTTGATTCAGGCTCATTTACTAACTACTTGGAATGAGCCATGAAATTCACCTCTATAGCTTGAGATGATGTTTTATATATTTATATCATACATTTATGCATTTTTTTGCATAAACTCTACACAAAAAAGGCAATGAAATACTGCAAAGAATAGTGTAAATAAAAATGGAATTTGCTACAGAAATGTCCACTTTATGGAAGTCTGTGCATGCACAAATCAATCAAATATAAAATAAAATAATTTTATAATGAAGGTTAAAAATTGTGGTTGATATTATCAGATCATAGTCAAATGGAAACAACAGCTCAAGTTGAGCATATTGCATTGTGAGATTTAAGTAAATAAAAAATTTGTATGCACACTTTATAGTGCAGAAATAGCTATTCTGCACTATCCTCTTCACACGCACTGTTTACAGGCACACACAGCAGAGATGAGTCCATTAGCCCTTGTGATCAGGGACAACGGTTGCACAAAGTCTCGTGACAGCCATTAGCGCGGACCGGAGAGCGAGAACACCTGGACACATCTGTTCATCAACAGCACAAACCCTGAGAGAAGCTTTCCAGCTCAGCCTGCAAACCAGCGCGAGCAGGATCTGCTCTGTTTATTTGACAAAGCCGTCTGCCGCACGGCCTGCCTGGTTTGTTTGAAATGTCAGATGTGCTGCTTCACGGGTTGGGGTCGAGAGACAGCCCCGCTTCAGGACTCCAAGGACGACACGAGACGCATGAAGGAATAGATGGAGAGCGACTGAGTGCAAAACGAATGAAAGTGATTTGAGGAATCATTCACACAAACTGTGCAGGACCAGTTAAATGACAAAGCATTATTAATAGTGATGTTATTAGTAGATTAAGTTAGTAGATAAATTATGTAAGAAGCTCTAAGAATCTTCAAGTCATTTTGTTTAATTTCTCTGGCAGTGATGCCAAAAATAGCTAAGAATAGCTAGGGGTCGATCGATATGTGTTTTTCATGGCCGATGTTGATACTGATTATTACAGAACAAGCAGTCCGATAACCAATATTTTGAACCAATATATATGTCTGGTGTAAAAATAAACAATAGTGTCAAAGTTAACAATAACAAGGGCTCTGACAAAAACTTTTAATGCTTTTAAATTATTATATCTGCAAAGTGGTTTTGAAAATGACAGATACCAATAACCATAAAGATGCTTAACAAGTTGACTGATAACCGATATTTTGAACCGATATATATGCATGGTGTTAAAATAAACATTAGTGTCAAAATAAAATAACAAGGGCTCTGAAAAAAAACTTTTTTTAATGCTTTTAAATTATTATATCTGCAAAGTGGTTTTAAAAAATGACCGATACCAATAACCATAAAGATGCTTATATATGTATAAAGATGCATATATATATATATATGTCCGGTGTTCAAAAGAAAAATAATGTCAAAATTAAGAATTACATTTTAAATGCTTTTAAATGATTTTATCTTATTATCAAATTGGTTTTAAAAATGACCGATACCGATAACCATAAAAATGCATAACAAGCAGACTGACAACTGATATTTTGAACTGATATACATGTCTGGTGCAAAAATAAACAGTGTCAAAATTAAGAATAACAAGGGCTCTGACAAAAAATTTTGCTTTTAAATTATTATATCTGCAAAGTGGTTTTAAAAAATGACTGATACCGATAACCATAAAAATTCTTATCAAGCACACCGATAACCAATATTTTAAACCGATACACATGTCTGGTGTAAAAATGAAAATTAATGTCAAAATTAAGAATAACAAGAGCTCTGACAAAAACTTTTTTTTAATACTTTTAAATTATTTCATCTGCAATTGGCTTTGAAAAATGACCATAAACCATGAAAATGCTTAATATCGGCTCTGATAATCTGTCTATACCTACTATTAACTTTAGTCTTTACTAATTAATTACTATTAACTATGGTTTTCTTAGTAAAGGCAAACTTTATTGGAAAGTAAATGCACATTGTAGGTGATACAGACTACCATTCAAAAGTGTGGAGTTCTTAAGATTTTTTAATGCTTTTTAAGTTTCTTAAGCTCAGCGAGGCTGCATTTATATGTTCAAAATTACTGTAAAAATTGTTTAAATATTATTACAATTTAAAACAACTGTTATCAATTTTAATACATATAAAACTGACATTTATTCTTGTGATCAAAGCTGAATTTTCAGCATCATTACTACAGTCACCAGTGTCACATTGACTTTCTGCTCAAGAAACATTTCTGATTATTATCATGTTGACTCTTTGATGAATAGAAAGTTCAAAAGAACAGCATTTGTTTAAAATAGAAATCTTTTGTAACATAAATGGATTCAAATGGATCATATATTAATTCGTACAATCAACTGATCACATCCAACTCTGAAGATAAAATAAAAGATCTGAAATGTCATTAAAGATGATGAAAACCAATGCAGCTACCAGCGTTATATAAAAACCCATGATTAAAACGGGGGCTTGGGTCAGGATGGGTTTTGGGTGGTTTGATGCAGGACAGATGAGGACAATGTCCGTTGGTACGAATGACTTTAGCACTTAGTCAATCAGTCTCACAGAACTGACCCTGATCCGATAGGTCGACCTCGCTCCCCGCCAAAGCGCCCCGTTACGTAACGACGAGACATAAGAGCAGGATGGCAGCTGAGGTCCTTTCCACTGCTGCCACAGTCGAGGTGCCAGCTGTCATATGAGTGCCAGGCGGGCATCGCGAACGGGCCGCCATTTACTCGCTCGCTCCCCTCATCTAGTCTGTCTTTAATGTTACATAATGATGACCTGAGGGGAGTCAGGGTGACTAGTGATTAAATCGAACAAAATGATCAAAGGGTGACTTACGAATTAGTGACCTGAAAAGTTTCAGGTCAGGAAGATGTTTTAAAATTTTTAAAATAGACTTCTGCTGAAGATTTTTTATGTTTTTTAAAGACGTCTCTTCTGCTCACCAAGCCTGCATTTGTTTAGTTTAGCAGAAAATATTGTGAAATATTTTTTACTATTTTAAATAAATGCTTTCTATTTAAATATAACAAAAATAAAAAATATAATTTATTCCAGTGTTCAGTGTCACACACTTTAGAAATCATTCTAATATGCTGATTTGATGTTCAAGAAACATTTATTATTATGATTATTATTATCAATATTTAAAACAGTTCAGCACATTTTTTCAGGATTCTTTGATGAACAGAAAGATTAAAAAAACAGCATTTATCTGAAAATAAAAAGCTTTTGTAACATTATACACTATACCATTCAAAAGCTTTTTTCAAGAGCTTTTTTAAGCAATGATGCTTTAAATTGATCAAAAGTGACGATAAAGACATTTATAATGCTACAAAAGATTTCTATTTCAGATAAATTCTGTTCTTCTGAATGTTCTATTCATCAAAGAAACCTGAAAAAATAATAAATGTTTTTGAACAGCAAATCAGAATTTTAGAATGATTTCTGAAGAATCACGTGACTGAAGTGATGATTCTAAAAATTCGGCTTTAAAATCACAAGAATAAATTACATCTTAAAATATAATCAAATAGAAAACAGTTATTTTAAATAGTAAAAATATTTCACAGTTGTACTGTTTTTCCTGTACTTTGGATCAAATAAATGCAGGTTTGGTGAGCAGAAGAAATTTCTTAAAAAAAAAAAAAAAAAATAATAATAATAATAATAATATATATATATTATTATATATATTAGGGGTGGGCATAGATTAATTTTTAATCTAGATTAATCTAGATTAAATCTTGGAATTAATCTAGATTAATCTAGATTAAAATGGCTAATTTGAGTTCTGCTGAAGGCATTCAGAATATGTGTGCTACCCAAATAATGTCTAAAAGTAAGTCTTTGAGAATGGATCATAAAGCTCATAAAGCTGTTCTATGATAATTTGTTGATGAAAATAAATTATGTTCAATTAGATGTACTTGTGTTTACTAACTAACTAACAATGAAATTATTTTTTCTACCTATTAGATTGTGTGTGTTTTTAACG
>NC_133364.1:5278680-5300663 GCF_049309525.1 Garra rufa
CTAGTGATTAAATCGAACAAAATGATCAAAGGGTGACTTACGAATTAGTGACCTGAAAAGTTTCAGGTCAGGAAGATGTTTTAAAATTTTTAAAAATAGACTTCTGCTGAAGATTTTTTATGTTTTTTAAAGACGTCTCTTCTGCTCACCAAGCCTGCATTTGTTTAGTTTAGCAGAAAATATTGTGAAATATTTTTTACTATTTTAAATAAATGCTTTCTATTTAAATATAACAAAAATAAAAAATATAATTTATTCCAGTGTTCAGTGTCACACACTTTAGAAATCATTCTAATATGCTGATTTGATGTTCAAGAAACATTTATTATTATGATTATTATTATCAATATTTAAAACAGTTCAGCACATTTTTTCAGGATTCTTTGATGAACAGAAAGATTAAAAAAACAGCATTTATCTGAAAATAAAAAGCTTTTGTAACATTATACACTATACCATTCAAAAGCTTTTTTCAAGAGCTTTTTTAAGCAATGATGCTTTAAATTGATCAAAAGTGACGATAAAGACATTTATAATGCTACAAAAGATTTCTATTTCAGATAAATTCTGTTCTTCTGAATGTTCTATTCATCAAAGAAACCTGAAAAAATAATAAATGTTTTTGAACAGCAAATCAGAATTTTAGAATGATTTCTGAAGAATCACGTGACTGAAGTGATGATTCTAAAAATTCGGCTTTAAAATCACAAGAATAAATTACATCTTAAAATATAATCAAATAGAAAACAGTTATTTTAAATAGTAAAAATATTTCACAGTTGTACTGTTTTTCCTGTACTTTGGATCAAATAAATGCAGGTTTGGTGAGCAGAAGAAATTTCTTAAAAAAAAAAAAAAAAAAAATAATAATAATAATAATAATATATATATATTATTATATATATTAGGGGTGGGCATAGATTAATTTTTAATCTAGATTAATCTAGATTAAATCTTGGAATTAATCTAGATTAATCTAGATTAAAATGGCTAATTTGAGTTCTGCTGAAGGCATTCAGAATATGTGTGCTACCCAAATAATGTCTAAAAGTAAGTCTTTGAGAATGGATCATAAAGCTCATAAAGCTGTTCTATGATAATTTGTTGATGAAAATAAATTATGTTCAATTAGATGTACTTGTGTTTACTAACTAACTAACAATGAAATTATTTTTTCTACCTATTAGATTGTGTGTGTTTTTAACGTCAACACCTACCCAACCCATTACATGTTACACCGTACTTTTATTTTGACAGGTTGCCATGAAGTTTCTGTGTATACAGTATGATATGATGCTAGTTTTCTCAAATGAAACGGTAAAAGTGACACTCACAGCAGTTTGGGAGATTGAGTTTATTTGTTCATGTGAGATGAAAATGCCAAAAATTACCGGGAGCGTCACGTGTGTTTCAGTATGCGTGTAGTAAAAGCTCGTCTCCGCCATGCATACATACAGCTTAAAACGGTCTTTTTGCATTTCAGTTTTCACATACACTAGTCCATATCGCGATTTGAATTAAGTGACAGAGCAACATTTGATTTATGAATCCAAAAAACGACGAATTTACGTGGCATTTCGCGCTTTAGTAGATTCTGTTTTCATGAATGGAGGACGACGCGATCCTGTCTGTGTTTTGGTGGAGGAGACTTAAACGCGCGACCATATTCGGTATACATCCGCGTTAAACTATCAATGTGAAAGTCATCATAGCTTGAAATTTGAGAATAGATTAACGGCGATATTTTTTTTATCGCACGATAAGAGTTTCGCGTTAACGCAGCACGTTAACGCCGATAACAGCCCACCACTAATATATATATATATATATATATATATATATATATATATATATATATATATATATTTTTTTTTTTTTTGGAATTTTTTTTTTGACTGTTCAAAAACATTTGACTAGTAGTGTAGGCTGCATTTATTTGAAATATATATATATATATATATATATATATATATATATATATATATATATATATATATATATATATATATATATATAGGATTAAAAATGTAATATTCTGAAATATTATTACTATTTAAAATACCTGTTTACTATGTGAATATATTTTATAATGTAATTTATTCCTGTGATGCAACGCTGAATCTTCAGCAGCCATTAGTCTGCTGAGTTCTTTCAGGGTTCTTTGTGGAATAGAAAGTTAAAAATTACAGCTTTTATTTTAGATTCTAAAATGTCTTTAAAATTGTCTTTTAATGCATTCTATATAATGCATTATATAAAAATATTAATTTCTTTCAATATTCATACATATACTTATTGACCCCCAAATTTTGAACATTGCTGTAAATCAAATATTATTATTACTGAATGGGAATTTTTTTCATAAAAATAATAAAAAATGATTATCAATGTTATATAAAAGAACAAAAAATGGTAGCCTGGCCAAATAAAAAAACTAACAAATTCACTTTTTGCCAGTAGGTGGCACTTATGTAAAAGCCTAATTACAATGGTTACCCAAATTATTAGGCCTTATATGAAGGCAAAATAAAAAGTAAATGCAATTGAAACTTTTTTGAAGACAGACAATTCCCTTCAAGTGTACATTAATGTAACCAACTGCAAATTTCTTTGAAAGGCGAAGAGTTTCCAGGTATATAGCAAAGTGCATCAATATGTCAGTCCCTAAAAACACAAAACTAGTATACATCTCTGGCCTTGAGGATCAGGATAACCCATTCAGATATGATGTGAATGACTAAAGTGGACATTCCTGTCTCTGTAGGTGTCACACATATTCAGATGGCTGATGCTGGTTAAGGGAAAGCAAGGAAGCTCTTGCTGCTTGGGGTCACTTCCATCAGGTCAAATGCCTGCAGCACACCATCTTACACAGTTTCAAATCACACTTTGCTTTAGCAAGCATCACTTTACTTGAGGATTCACAGAAGCAATGCCATTAACACGCCAACATGTGCTGCTTTAAATTATACACAAATGCTTTGACCAATTCCAACTCAAACTCATTGGAAAAAGTGACATTTTGAAATTACTTTGCACTGCTTCTTGCAAGTTTTTTGACACTTTTGTTTTTGCATTTGCTAAAGCAACCATGGCATATTACCTTGCATCTACAAGTCTTTGAGTTCTTTTATTATGACTCGTGTTTCATGGACTCGAACCAAAGCGCTCAGTATCACAAGTGAAATGCTGTACCAGGTGCGCTAAAGAGCGTGTTTACACTGTCAGAAAAGCCATTCATATAGAGAGTATATGAGGTTTTGAGGTACTGTGCACAGAAAATAAGTCTCTATAAATCGTTAAATATATGTATTAGTAAACTTTTTGCAAAAATGTAGAAAGATGCACATTTTTCTCATTGAGCCAATGTTGTGCACTTGACTGCACATACAAAATAATTACAAAAAAGCATTTAAAAGTACCATGGTATTACCACATTTTGGTACCATGGTAGTTTGATCTACCCTGAAGTACCATGAAAATACCGATGCGATAAGTCAATATTCTCATTAGTTTTACTATGCATTATGGGAATCTCAGTTTTTGGCTAGAAACCCCCAATTCTCAATGCTTAAGAAGACGTAGGAGTGTTTCTTTCAGGTCCTGTACAGATGGATCACATCTGTGAAGGAAGCACAGAACCCCTACATGCCCTCTTTCTTTCTATCTCTACTCTCTCTCTTGCTTTTTTCCTTTTCTCCCTCCCAGCGAGAAGAACAGGAAGAGATGTGGCATAAAAATCCCTATAATTTTTTTAATCGCCTCCAATGAAATTGTTAAAGCAGCATGACAGCGAACTAAGCAAACACATAAATGGCTTTATCCATGTGAGTCCGCAAAACGATTCCGCACATTCCAACGGCACGTATCTGCACACGCACACACATAAACAACCACTAAGTGTGCTTAACGTTTTAAAGCGTGGCACTTATTGAAAATAAAAACAGTGTTGTCTTTGTTTCTGCTATAATGTCTTCAGTGTTTAGTAGATGTATCTTTACTATCTGTTTAATGTCAAGCAGAAACAAGCCTTGGGAGAAACGTTAAACAAACAGAACAATTTGTACAGTGGTCTTTCAATACATACCAAAACAAGCAAAACTACCACACAAATCTGTCCTAGAAAATACTTCAGTATTATGAAAAAAAATATACTGTTTTAAAGTTTCAAACGGTCTGAATTCAATACTAACACTGTTACAGAAGCTACATTTTTGTTACCTTTCTGTGACACTAGTACTTAGTATTATTGGACAGTGACTAATTTGACTGCACTTACACTAGTACCATTTTTCAATAGCATAACAGTAGCTTTTTTATAAAACAGTGAGCTTTTCTAGTAATCAGCTACATTTTCTCAACAATTAGTGCTGTAAAAAGATGGATTATCAAAAACATGTGAAGTGGGATCTGGTTCTACATAATGGTTTTTGATTGGATGTTGAGATGTGGGCGTGGCACTCAAAAGTAGAGGGCAGGGCTTTAAAAGCTACTTCATGCTACAATGCTGTCTGTCCTTTATTTTAGAATTAGGTTTTTGATTGGATGTTGAGATGTGGGCGTGGCACTCAAAACTGGAGGGCGGGGTTTAAATTGTAAAGCATGTTATCAATTACAGATAATCGAAAAATGTTGGATGGGATATGGTTCTACATAACATTTTTTGATTGGTTGTTGAGATGTGGGCGTGGCACTCTAAAGTGAAGGGGCGGGGTTTAAAAGCTACTTCATGCTACTTCAATGCTGTCTGTACTTTTCTTTAGGATTAGCTTGTAGCTTAGAAAGTTTGAATCTTAATGAAGCTAAAGTAGCAACAGATCTTTTCTTCAGTATTGTGATGTACATGTGTATATGTGGGAGTGGCACTCAAAAATGGAGGGGCGGAGTTTAAAAGCTGCTTCATACTACAAAGCCATCGCCACTTTATTTTAGGATTACCTTGCAGTTTAAAAAGTTGTAACATCGCAATGAAGCTAAAACAGCAACAGATCTTTTCTTCCGTGTTGTGATGTACATCTTTGTGTAATTATTAAAAAAAAGGAGTTCTTTCTATGTGACATTTGTTGATTTGATGTCAAGATGTGGGCGTAGCACTCAAGAGTGGAGGACGGGGCTTAAATGCTACAGCAGGCTATTGAATACAGATTATTAAAAAAAATGTGGTTGTAAGCAGCGGTTTTTGATTGGATGTTGAGATGTAGGCGTGCCACTCAAACGTGAAAAGGCGGGGTTTAATAGCTACTTCAGACTACAATGCCATCTGTACTTTACTTTATGATCAGTGCAATGAAACGTAAATAGTGACAGATCTTTTCTTCTGTTTTGTGACTGTAGTGTTACATTATCAAAAAAGCAAAAATGTAGGGCAGGACTTGGCTCTATGTAGTGGTTGCTGATTCGATGTTGAGATGTGGGTGTGGCACTTAGCAATGTGGCACTTGATAATAATAACAATAAGATCCATTACATGCATTTTGAAAAAAGATGAAGTTTCATTTCACACTGACTTCCTTCTCCTACTATACCTACAACAGACCTATGCACTTTTTGTGTTTTTACTGTGATCACAGTCAGATTTAGCAGCGGTGGGCAAAAGTCAGCAGCGGTTCTCACGGTACCTGTCAACTCCTGACGCAAAGCAGGGCCCGATTTCTCACGCAAGCTCTAACGGTGGACCTGTGACTGTGCGGCTTCACATTATTAGGCAAGTTACACGCTTAACCCGGCTAACGAGCGCCCGAAAAACACTTCCAGCTGTAACGGTCACAATTGCGCAGGCAATTATCTGATAGGCAAAACACACACGCAGACAAAACCATCAAGATTGGCATTGGCAGCTAAGGTGCGAGCTGCAGCAACATGTCAACTAAGCAACTTTGTGTGTTTCTTGGCTGGAGTTAAAATCTTCCAGCTGCCGTTTCATTGTTTCCTCTGAGAAGCCGGTGGTAAAACGAAAGCCGGCTGTTATCAAAGCCTCGCAAAAAGCTTTTGCGTCAGGAGTCCCCTCAGGATACGTAGGGGTTCGAATGCAGAGTTTGCTGAGATAACGGGGAACTCAAGTATCGTGATTCCCACCCTTACTGATAAAGTTCTTAGTCACTATTAATGAGGTAAATTCACACGGATTTAAGATGCTTTCCCAGAAGCTCAAACACAGACAGGATTGTTGTCATCTGATTCATGCTATCAGATGCTACTAATTATTTAGAAGCTTAACATTCATCAAACCTGTTTTATTTATAGAAAGGAGATTATTTTGTATATCAAAACACATTATTGTACTACGTTTTACAGAAATGACTATTTCAGTATTCCTACTTTAAAAATTAATGTTTAATTCAACGAGTTAAAAAATATAGTCATAAAACATATGCAAATAGTCTGTAAAACCACTACAAAATGAATTGCATTAAATTCAATGTGACAATTTCTATAATCAAGTTTTTAAGAACAAAATGGAAATTAGTTTAAAATTACGGCTGTTAATTGGAATTATAATTAAATAATATATACATTTTTATTATAGACCTTTTTCGTGTAAACGATGAGCGCCGCCATTACGAATTCTAACGACTGATTGAATGCTTTTCTGTTCCAGTCTCCATAGGAACCCATTCAAATAGCGTCCATCTGTTTTTAATGTAGCTAACGTCCGCTGCCTCCTGTCATCTACACTCATTAAAGTCAGGCACTGACAAATGACGGTTATTGCCAAGTGATGGCGCTATGGAGCCATGTGCTATTTAAAAATATTTTAGTAGGTTTAACATTAGATTATTAGCTCGGAATATACCCTAATTTGACTAGAAACAATGCAGACCGGAAATGCAAAGCATTCTTTCAGTTAAGAGTCGGACTTACTTCCACGTTCAGGAAAAACGTCTATACAATAAATTATTAATATTTAAAAAATAATACATATGATTTAAATACAATTTATAAATAAATTGGTTAAAGACGTTAGGATGTCCACATCAAAAGAAAGCACATTAAATGTAAGTGTCTACTTTTAAAGTTTTAAATAAGTTTTTGGAGAATAAAATGTCAAAATTTGGTTGAAATAATGTTACATTGCCATTTAGTGTAGCACAATATTTATGTAAAAATTCTACATGCTTATTCTGACTTGTGCATATTAAAATATATAAATAAACAAGGGAGCATATTAAATTATATTGTGTTTTAAATCAGTAAAAAATTCTTACTGAAAAAATGGGCAAAATTTAGGATAGTGGCAGATTTTTTAAAAATGTCAAATTACGACTAATTAGTATTTGGGGTAAAAGTAATTCATCTTTTAATATGACATAAATTGATTTTTGTTTTAAATATGCCTGACAAGACTGTTACACTGAATTTCATTTTAGTTGTGTAATTTTGGGAAAATGTATGATATTTATTTTTTGCTCAGAAAAACAAAAACAAAAATGCAATTAAATTAAACAGAAAACGTTTAAATATTTTTTTGAAAAAACAACAACAATGTAAAGCTATATTACACTTGTTTTTATGCTTAAACCCTTTTTTGTCTTTGACTCAAATATACAATTATGAATATAAAATATACAATGAAAATAATAGTTCAATTAATTGCACTAAATGAAATTAAATTGGCAACGCTAATTACAATGAATCCAGTAGTCTTGGGAAAATTTCAATTATCAATATTGTTCAACACTACTTTGTTTGTCAACTCGTGTGTATTTTTATGAGCAAGCGTTCTATAAACTGTCCAGAGCAACTTTGCTTCCCACTAATTCAAATATACTTAGAAAAAGGCAAACCGTCCCTCAAATACGTAAACCGTAGCGCGAGGACGAGCGAGACGGTCTGACAAACAGACAGACGTACAGACACCTTTTTTGTCGACGACTGGCTCAGCTCTGAAACTTCCCCCCATCACTACACCATCTGCCATCCATATTTTCGAAACTAAAACACGCCACTGAGTGAGTTAACAAGACAGGCCTTGTCTGGGGCCGGCCGCTCATCTGGGCAGCAGTGGGGGAGCTCCTGGAGTGAGGTGCGCTGGGGCCCGGCCAGCCCAGGTTAAAATAACACGCCACCTCTCAGCAGCTGAAATACATGTGACAAACACACACACTGAAAACACTAGTGAGTGCGCACTAGGGCCGGGAGATAGAAATCAAAATAAATTCATCTTTTTTCAGCCTTTTCATATACCAATTTATTTTGTTTTTTAATTGTTGTCAAATAGATGTAATTAAAATACATTTATTTAATGCTAAGTATACTACAAATACATTTACATCTTATGTACTTGTAAATTTAAACTAGTAAATTTAAAGTCTGTTATACTGGAACAACTAATTTTGTATTTATTGCACTTAAATTTTGCAGAAGTAGTCCAGCTAAAGATATACTTAAGTATATTTTATTGTGCTAAAGTGGAATTATTGCAAGTATACTTTAGGTACACTTTAAATAATATCTTTAAATGCAAAATATTTAAAGATTATACAATCAACTGTGACATAATATTAAGAAGTGTGCATTGTGCACAAGTAGTACTCTAAGTTTATCTACAATTTTTATATCAGTAAGTCTTGAGCGATATGTCAGAAAATATGTTAATACACTTGCACCTGAACTATAGTATACAAAAAATGCATTTAAAGAGAAGTTAACTATAAAATAAAAACATATTTTAATATTTAATCATTTTAGTTTATAGACAATAAACTAAAATCTTTGATTAGTAAACTGGATTAATATTTAGTATTAATATTATTCCTGGATTATCCAAATATTAATATTATCCTGGATTAATATTTAGATCTATTTAGAAAAAAAAAAAAAAAAAAAAGAGTAGTTAACCATAAAACATTTAATAATTTTAGCTTATACACATCATTAAAATAACACATAGTAAATAATAGCAATACATGATTAGATATAAAATACTGAATTAGTAAACTGGACTGATAATGTTTAATTAGCAAAACAGTAGTTAAAATTAACTGGATTAATAATGTTTAATGGTTGTAGTAAAGAAAGACAATCAGCACTACGTGAACCTCTAACAATGAACTATTTTTGTTATAAAGTCAAAATTATGACATATTTAAGCCAAAATTCTGAGATAAAAAGAAACGATGTCTTAGAAAGTCGAAATTATGACTTTAAAAGTTGTAATTATGAGATCAAAATTCACAATTATGACATACTTAAGTCATAATTATGAGATAAGTAAACAATTATGACTTAATTAGTCATAATTCCAATGTCGAAAAACTATTTTCATAAATTTTGAATGACGCAAACTGATCATTTATTCAATTCAATGAAACAGAGTTTCATTCATAGTATGATTCAACTGATTCACAGAAATGAATCAAACTGTAATGGCATTGTTGTATGTTTGCACATCACAACGTTGCTTAATTTTATAACCACCACCAACATCATTCGAAGTATATTGTTTATATTCAACCAGCATGGCCCAGCCACAGTAAAGACCGAGGTCCTCACTTGTTGGCATCTCATCTACTGTAATAAGCGACTGTCAAAAACACAAAATTTCCAGAAGCCTTTGAACAGCTTGTATTCTCATGACACACTTTTACAGCAGCTCGAGGTTTCTGGCGTGTCCGGCCTGCAGCTCATTTGGATTGACATATGTAGAACAGTTAATGTCATTTGGTTTTTTTCTCTGGCTCGCTCCGTTTGCGCCAGCTGCGCACCTGGTTCGGATCGAAGCGGGGAGAAACGCTGCAGTTCTTCCTCGCTTGTTTGGAAAGAGTCAAACTGCTAGCATTTTTAAAATGGATGAGGTTTTTGGCAGCCGCCCGCCCCGGCAAGACAGCTGAGGCTACACATTCCAGGCCTGGCACGGTCCGGCTGGACGCGAGGCCTCTTACAAGCAAAATACAGCGCGTCGGCCCCCGGTCGACGTCAAAGATCCCTCTGTCTGCCGCAGCGGCGCAGACGAGACCAATTAGAGCGAGAGGGAGCGGAGAAGCGTAGACGCGGGCCTGCAGGAAGGAAAACAACCCTCAGAGTGTCGAGTGCTCTGGTGTAGATTAAAAATCTCTCAGCCCGGCTACTGCAGGTCGGGGCAGAACCGCGAGGGACGGCGCACGGTCCACTTCAGACAGGAAACCATTACCTTCAGGCCACATCGTCTGCTTTAAGTGAGCTCGAGCGCTCCGCTTTTTCAGATCCCGCTGCTTTAAGAGGTTTATCATCAACCCTGGCCGAGAGAAAAGTCCCACCTACTAACCTCGTATCTCCGGCGGGCTGCATGGGAAAAGGACCCCCTTAAAAAACAAAAAAAGCCCATGGCACAGAAACATACTCCTGGTCTCTATGGATCTCCATTTGCGTCATCCCTCAAATAGCTGCTCGCACACCCTTTCTTCTCCTCCAGAAATCTAATACATTATCCGTTCCTCCATCACAAAAGAAACAGAAACATCTTACATTCTCAGGCCACTAAAAACGCCACTGTTTTTCTACTTCTGGGGAGGAACGACAGCAGGGGAGGACCCTGCATTTAATCATCCGGAGACGAAAGATGTGACGAAATGCAGTCTCTTTTAAGTCAGCGTGCAACCAAATTTGACCCTTTTTTACATACTTACCAAAAAAATATGTTTTGGTTCATTCGAATGGTTTTGGCACTTGCTAGATGAACTCGGAAAAATCATGGACATGATTTTAAAAAGTTAAATGGCTCTGAAAAAGCTAGTCATGGTTAAAACTGACCACACTGGAAACAAGTAGGAAACTAATTTCATCCGGTGGTAACATTTGGTTGGTATGGTTCCCAAACAAAATCTTACTGAAAGCTGATTTTTTTTTGCGATATCAACCTCAAATTCGAAACACAACTTGTTTAGATATATGGCTTTGATTTTCGTGTGGTTTTGGAGTAAAACTACATGTATAGATTTCATATAAAGTTTGAAAATCCTGTGCATTTTTCATAAACTTCTATAACTTCTACAAGTGACCAAACGTAATTCTGTGCTCCAAAGCATTCAAGATTCATAAAAGTTTAAGTTAGAAATTTCATTTTCAGGTCTGTATGCTTTAAAAGTCATTAACAGGTAATAAATGGATTACAACTCCTGCGTAAATATAATTTAGTACCATGAAGTCCTCCTAATAGGCATGTAATGATATAAAAATCTCACGATACAATAATATCACGAAATTAAGTTCGTAATATAGTATTTACTGTGATATTTTAAAAACAAGACAAATGAAGAATTGGAAAAAATGTAAAATTTTGTACATTTTTAAGTTAAATTAATTCTATCTAATGCACTTTGAGAGTTCAAGAATTCCAACCCATGTTCTTAACTAAGAAAACAAAGAATCGCACTGCAAAATAAATCAAAATGAATATTCCAAAGGTATATTATTTTTTGCTTTACACTACAGTAGGGAAATTACAATATTTCTTTCCTAATTTCTACACTTGAAAGAGATCTTTTGAATTTGGACTGCATTTAAACTGCTAGCTGTCAGTAATGCATACTGCAACTTTAAGCTTTTATCTTGACGGAAACAGCTGGAGAGCTTTTATTATGAAGGAAAACTCCAGCTTCAGTCAGAAATACGCATCTCACTTCAAATCCAGTGAAATACTGTAATCACCTGCCATGAAAATAAAGTGTAATTGCTGGCCGTTGCTTTCCCAAACATGCGCTAAACTCACAGCACATGCAATAACAGGTTCACTGCATTTATTTCCTGTGAACGGAGCCGTTCTGAGGTGTGGAAAACACCGGATCACGAGCTGATTGCCTGAACGAAGTGCACACTTTGCTTTGAAACCAAAAAATTACTTTGCAGCCCAAAGTAAGCTACTATCTCTGAATGTGCAAGACTTCAGATTCATTAGCCTCTATAGATACAAAAACCCCAAACTTTGCTAAATATACAATGTTAATAACTGTAGAAATGCGTCATTACAGACTGTGAAAAAGGTCCATCTCTTCACTACATGTTTTCTCTCATTAAATATCCTGTTACGCTCTAAAATACGTCACATTGCTGAAGTAAAATGGGCTTCTGCACCCGACATGCTTGAAGACGAGGTGTTGGGCAACTCAAACAAACACAGCAATGTTTTTGAAGCACTAGAGAGCCAGTGTTTACACTTATTCACACGTCAACCTAGAATAGAAATGGCTTCAGCCTGATGCACACTTTAAGATGAAAGTGGTGTTTTCAAAACAAAGTCTGCCACAAAACGTCCTAGAATGTAGCCAATTTGCAAGCGCACTACTGAGATTGAATGCCAATTTTGAATTTAAAACATCGCAAGAAAAGAACATTAGAATTCTAAACAAGAACAAAGATTCTAAATATTTAAATGTACATAACTTATGTACATAACTTTACATAACTTTTAAATGTACATAACTTATATCTGTGCATGATTTTTTAAGGTATGTTTAAGACTTTAAGGCCTTTTCAAGACCAAGTAAAAAACATTTAAGAAATAATTTGAAGGGAACACATTACATCAATATGTTCTCTAAATGTAAATGTCACGAGTTGTATTAGCAACACTTCTCGAAAATACAGCTTCCGACAGATCATTAATTTTTAATTCATTTTGCAAAAAAACTTAACTAGTATATGTAAATAACTTCTGCACAAAACTGATGTTCTTCCTCCATTTTTGTCTTTAAAGTTTCAAACTTAAATCAAAACAGATGCAAAAATGACATGTGATATAAAAGTCTTTTCTGAAAAAGGTCAAAAATACACCAACAGACTAAAAATAAACTTAATTCGAAGAGAAATTTCATTTTTATATCCCACTGACATATTTGTGACCCTGGACCACAAAACCAGTCTTAAGTCGCTGGGGTATATTTGTAGCAATAGCCAAAAATACATTGCATGGGTCAAAATTTTTGATTTTTCTTTTATGCCAAAAATCATTAAGAAATTAAGTAAAGTTCATGTTCCATGAAGATTTTTTGTAAAATTCCTACTGTAAACATATCAAAATGTAATTTTTGATTTGTAATATGCATTGTTAAGAACCTAATTTGTATAACTTTAAAGGTGATTTTCTCAGTCTTTTTTATTTTTTTGCATCCTCAGATTTCTGATTTCAAATAGATGTATCTCAGTCAAATATCGTCCTATCCTAACAAACTATACATCAATAGAAAGCTTATTTATTGAGCTTTCATATGATGTATAAATCTCAGTTTTGTCAAATTTAACCTTATGACTGGTTTTGTGGTCCAGGGTCACATTTGTTCTTGTTTTTGAGATTTGTTCAATCTCTTAAAACAACAAAAAAAGTTTAACTAGAATATGTAAATAACTTATACTGTAGCTTCTGCACAAAACTAATGTTCTTCCCTAGTATTTTTGTCTTTGAAAAAAAAAAAAAAAAAAAAATAGCAGCAAAAATTACATTAAAAAATATTGTTTTCTGAGAAATTAAACAATATACTGTAAATGTATCATTAAAAAAGGTCAAATATATGCCAACATGCTCAGAAAAAAATCAAGTTAATACAAAGAGAAACTTAGCTTTTTGCTTTTCAAGTAAATGTCAATTGAAGTGGTGTTATGCATATTTGCATTGGAAAACAAGCCAAAAATCCTGACATTTTTTGCACTGCATGCAACACTTAATGCCATGACTTAATGAATGTAGGACTTTCTGCTCCAATTCTAAGGCCTTCATTTTGGAATTAAGACTTTGTAGGATCCACAGAAACACTGAATAAACTGGGACAGGAGAAAGTATTTTAACACTGAAAAAAATGACTCATTTCCCCTTTAAGAGCAGATTTAAATACTCTCGGCTCTGCCCAGAGGCTCCGGCTCACGGCGAAACAGCTTTTCCAGGCAGCCCTGGGCTAATCGCAATTCAGTGACCCGCTAAAGGCTACTAAAGGCTCCACGCAGTGAGGTGTTTGAGTTGAAACGGCTCCTCGTGTCATTAAACGGGGGTTTTCCACGAACACCGTCCTCTGGAGACCTGTGCTTAAACGCAGGCATATGCAGTGAGCTACGGCTCAGTTTACCACCCAGAAACGCTCTTTTAATAGCTTTCAATCATCTAGAGCACTAGTTAACTTTTAGTTGACTATCTGTAAGGTCCAAACTGTATCAGATTGAGGAGCTCAGGCCACACGGTTCATGAATTCGACCCACCAAATCCCAACACTACATAAGGTCATTCACGTCTATAGAAAGACGAGTGGGCGAAGACGTTTCAGCCTGGTTTTCAGTCCATTTGAAGAACATTACGTAACTCACTTCACACAGCGATGTTCATAACGCCACCGATTTTCTGTCCGTCACTGAAAGCGCCCAGGGCATGTGCTCTACTAAGTGGATGACAGATAATGGTCACAGCTCTGAGCTCACTTCCTGTTTATGAACCAACCACCCAAATGAAGATTTACTAATGCAAGTTTGATGCTCGGTTCAAATAAGAGGTACATTTGCCTAAGTCACATTATACAACTATATTTGGCTTTGCTGAAGCTCAAAGAGTAGTGTGACAATAACAAACAATAGACAATATTCTGAAATTGAATTAGTGCATTTTATCTTAACAATGCACTACACATTTGAAAATTGTATTTAAAAACGCTTGCAACACCAGCACTCTCAGAAAAAAGGTACAAAAGCTGTTACAAGGATGGTGTATTTTCAAAAGGTACACCTTTGTACCTTATTTACCCCTGAAGGACGCAGTATAGTACCTTGAAGGTACATATCAGCACCTAAATGGTACGATAATAGAAACTTTTGAAAAGGTACAGTACTTCCCAAGTGACAGCTTTCGTCCCTTTTTTCCCTGAGAGTGAAGGTCATGGGTTTGGTTTCCAAGAAATATACTATGAAATCTAAAGCTAAAAAAAAATGCAAATGTACATTTTAAAAGATGCTTAAAATGCAAAATGACTTGCATTGCATTTCATTACTTCATGCATTTCTTCAGAAATCAAACTCGTGACCTTGATGCTTTGCTCTGCAGTTTGCGATACAGAAACACTCATTAAATGTGAGCTACTTTCAACTACATCATGTGCATTAGTGGCCAAAAGTGAAGACAGGCCAAGGAAAATTGATATCTTTGCCCTTTATGCAAACATACTGATGTTATTTTCTAAGCATATTGCGTAGTTGTGCTTGGAGAGTGTGAAACGTTTGCATCAGCATTTCGATTGTTTCATTCGAGATAATGCATGAGAGTGGCTGCTAATCAAATAATTTTGCAAAGTTGTACATAAAACAAAGACTATTGACTATTTTAATGCTACTTGCCATTTCTGTGTAAAATCTACAAGCAATTTCTGAGTGAAAATTGTTTCAAACTATTTTTTTTCAGGTGCACAAGGGAGAACCAATTAAATATTAATAACGGATTGTACTGTAGTGGATGAATACTTAATTTGCCTTTTTTGCCAAATATTTTTTAAAGTTTAGTGTTTCCTCTTCCTAACATCATGTTCCACCTATTTTCATGGTTTAATTTAACGTTTCGGCTCATTAAAAGTAAATACTGTGCAAATGTCCACTCACTTGTCAGACATCACTTTTGGCCACTATAGTAGCTTCATAATAAAAAGACTCATGAGTTACTGAAGTATTTGTTAACCATCAAAACATCACTACGTAGGATTTGTGTTTAGATGAATTGCAAGAGATGCACAAAACACAAGCAACTTAAAAAAAGTGATTTACTGGGAGATGAGACGTTATGAGAAATGCATTCACGCACCTTCTGCAAAAGTGTGAGATGTCTGATTCATAAGCCATAGGTGTAGCTATAGGTAAATAACTAAGTGCATTAAATGGTAAAAGTATTTGCACTGCAAACCAGTGTGTTTATGATTATGACAATATATCAAAACAATGTGATAACAAATATCTGCTTGCATTTTCAAGCAGCAGAATGACACTGGAAGTCTCGCAAATTCAAGTTACGTTAAAAATAGGATTGCAATGTTGTCAGGAGCATGCAAACATGTGAATTAACGTCACCAAAACGTGATTATATCCATGTTTTCATACCAATTCCAAACTGAACCAGAGTTCACGGCCCTGTCGCAGAAAGCCGCTTTCACACCAACCGAACTCTGACGTCAAACAGACAGCGAAAGCTCGTCTTCGTGCACGTGGTGCGCTCTGTTCTGTGTGGCCCATTAAGACACACAGGTTATTGTCAGAGCAGACAGCCGGGACGACGTGAACAGCGCAGGGGTCACACGCTGGTATGTTTACACAGCCAGACCACACAGATAAAACAACTGCACATAAACCGCTATAGGAACTAATATCACTCCAGACATCACACATGTGCACCAGGTGTGTGTGTTGCAGAACACGGAAAACACACGCAGGAGTCTGTGTTCTTTTCCATTGCAAAAGTGTTGCACCGACAGCGCATTGATTCGTCACAAATTTTGTTCCTTTTAAGGTTCCCCTAGGCACAAGGTCCCCAATGCATTAATAATGCGGTCACTAGAGGGCGCAAACTAAATAAAGACCAACTTCCCTGTGAAAACACTTAAAATCCAGTGGAAGAAAAATTTGATTCATACAAAATTCATCCATTGTTACAATGCACAACTACAGGATTTAATGCAAAAGTTTAAATGTGAGTTTTTCACACAAATCAGCTGAAATCAAACTGGCAAACGAAAGCAAATGTCACTTGCAATTTATTTAACAATTATTCAACTCCATGCTTAATAATAGCTAATTATTTAGATCATTTCAGCTGGATATGTAGTGTACTTTGCTAATTAACAGTCTAAACATTAGTAGTGTATCCTAACAATGAACTATAGGTTAGAAAAATAAAACTTAATATGTAATAATTATGTATGGAATAATCTAAATATATATTATTATTATTATATTTAAATTTTTATACAAAGCTTTGCTGACCAAGAAATGTACAAAAATGTACAAAAATACTGCTTTACTGAACATGCAGTCAGACATCCCACTGACGAGCCAAAGTGTGCAACACACAGTCTTCTGTACCTGTGTGCATGTAGCAAAAATACCTCTGATATGCACAAACACACACATAAACACTAACTTCAGATTCAAATAAACTTCTACATGCTTTTGCAATCCGGTTGTGCACAAATGCTAGTTACCACAAAATATAACACAATGCATGTCAGCACAGCTGTGCAATCAAAAACACACCTAATAAGGTACAAGAGGTCAAAGTTCACTGCTTTAGCCATGAGTTTTCCCCGCTGATATCATGTCATACATGAAATCTAAGAATGCATGCTTGAGTGAAAGTGTTCCAAGTATCCAAGTAAGTGGCGGGACAAACAAACAAACACTGTGGAAAACACAAGCGACCAGACAGAACTATATTTTTATGGAAAGATTTATGGATGATATAATAAACACAGTGCATTATGATATTACAGTTCCTTACAAGAGCAATAAGTGCATGCAGTTCATTGGCATCACTACTATAATTTATGCAAACAAACACTAACGTGAAGTGTGACCTATTTTTGTACTAACATGATCAAAAGCAACATCAAAACAGTCTAAACACAGCCTAAAAAGTCTTTAAAGCGCGTTATTGTTCTTTAGCGCGCGGGAATAATAATAGAGTCACGTTTTAATCCGCGAGCAGTTACAGTAAACGATCGCGCTCGGACGCGCCATGGCTCCGATTTGTCGTTCGCAATCGATAGCAGCACGATCAATAAAGAGCGCGTACCTGGTCTCTCTGCAAACAGGGCAGCGACGTCCTCCTGTGAGACTTGCTCCTGGGCTGGCCGTGCTGTGCCATGTCTGACGATACTACGGAGCTGGACCTCCTGCGCCTCTTAAATACCGGAATATCTCCCCTCGATCCCTCCCGGTGTGATGCGCCCTGCTCCGGCAGCAGCCTGTCCGCATACCTCGCCAGCAGGACCCCCAGCACCCCGAGCAGGTACGCCAAGTAGGGTCTCCAGCTGGCGCGCACCTTCTGCAGCGAGAGTAGCGAGAGGGTCCTGATGATGCTGATGAAGAGGAGCACGGAGATGCCCTGACCCAGCCGCACCACCATGAGCGCCCCGCTGGCCAGGCAGGCGAGCAGCACCAGCGCGGTGGCCGTGAACGAGTAGAGCTGCTGCGCATCCAACAGCGACTGCGCCGCCGCTTCGCCCAGATGGCACACGGTGAGCAGGAACACAGCCGTGCGGATGAGCACCCCGCAGCGCAGAAGATACACACCCACCCAGAAGAAGGCACACACGAGCGTGAAGACGGGAGAGAGCAGCTGCCACACGAGCTCCACGAGCGTCACCAAGTGCGAGCCGGAGTGCGCGTGTGCGCGCTCCGCGTCCCAGTCCGCGGACTGAGCGAGCAGCGCGAGCAGCACGGACAGCGAGGCGACGCACACGGCCGACGAGAGGCTCCTACGGCTCCACACGAGAGCCAAGCACGAGTGCCAGCAGTCCTGCTCCACGGGAGTGACACAAGTGCGCACATAGCCGTTGCGCACGGATTCCAGTGCCATCGGTCACGGGAGAGCACGCGTACGCGCTCACGCACACACGCATTAATGCGCAGAGCTGCTGTTCCTTCTCAAGAGAGTCAGTCACTCTCGGACTGGGAGACTTCAACGCATCCCTCCTCAAAGTCAAGGTGAAAAGCGGAGAAAAGCGAGCCCCTTTTCTTGCCAATGCGTAAAATCCCTCATCGTTTTACAATCCAGTCGCTCGGAGCGAGGAATTCCTGATGTTTCTAGGCCACCACTATCATCATCATCACCATCAGTGATCTCTCTCTCTCTCTTTTTCTCGTTTGCTCCCGGATTATTCTCCCTCTCGGATCATTTTCACGCGTGGAAACTCTCGCCGCACAAAGATTTCCGTGACTTTTGGATCGTATTGGCCAGTGTCCCGTCGCCCGCGAGGCGGTCCTTAAACAGAGAGAGCGCGCTGTGCTCCGTATCGACAAGCCAGACGGCGATCCCGATCAGAGCCGATTCAATCACAGCATCAGTTGATTTATTGATTTCAGCTGCTCGCGTCCGTGTGCTTTCTTCCCTCTTTCATGTTTCTAACTCACCTACGTCGACGTCATTACCGGGACCTCTCCGTGCATCCGTTTAACTGGCGGGAAATAGATTTTTTTTCACGTTGTAAAAAATAAATAAACACAACACAAAATTTAGATGCTTTTATTAAACCTAAATATTAAAAAAAACTTTATAATTTTTTTTGTACATGGTGCAAAAGGTCAAATGGCACCTCTTGTACCTGATGTGACCCCTAAACATAATTGGGTTTGTTTAATTTAAATTTTTCCTACAGTAAAATTTAATAGTACATTACACTAAAAATCACAACTCACATGTGATGTCAAACAGAAGTTATATAAAAATCACTCTTTGGGTTTTACTGACTGACTTTCCTTTAACGATAATATTTTAGCAGATTTAATTACAGGTTTGTAAACTATTTTTTTAGCCCCCCAAAATGTAAAAAAGTTCTTTGTTTATCTGATATTATCGATTTTTTTATTTTCTGTCTTTGGTTTTTGCTGACAAATTTTTCTTTTACAGTGAAATTTTAGTTCATTAACATACATTGACTGATAATCATGTTTCCTTGCAATATCAAACTAAATTCGTATAAAAGTCAGTATTTGGGTTTGCATGGTTTCTGGCCATTTACTTTTATGTTCTGACTTTCCTTTAACGATAACATTTTAGTGTCCATTTCTCTAAATAAATGAATTAATAAATAAATAATAATGCATTATTATTACTCATACTTTATTATTATTATTGCTCAGATATTAAAGATTTCTGTGAAAAGTATATATATATATGATTTTATCTCACTTTTTTATCTCACATTTCTTTGGTATTTGTTTTTGCGGACTAATTTTTCTCTTGCTTGAAATATTAGTATTACATAGTACACGTACATTTTTATTACTACTCATAATTTATTATTATTGCTGAGACATTACATTTGATAATACGTCTGTGAAAAGTTAATTTATTAACACCAGATATGAACAACATTATTTATTTGTTTATTTATTTATTTATTTTTATATTTATATTTATCTGATTTTCTCTCACTTTTCTATCTTACACTTTCCATCTTTGGTATTGTTTTTTGCTGACTGATTTTTCTCTTGCAGTAAAATTGTATAATTCATTAACATCAATTTCTCTAAATAAATACATTAATAAACAAATAATATTTTTTATTACTACTCATAATTTATTATTATTGTTGACATTGGATTATATTTCTGTAAAAAGTTCCTGAGTTATAAAAGTTAAAAGTTATAGTTCTGTAAATGCCTAAATCCTGTATTTTCCATCTTTGGTATTGGTTTTGACTGATTATTCTCTTGCCGTAAAATTTTATAGTTTATTAAAATCCATTTCTCTAAACAAACAAATGAATACATAAATAATAATTTATTATTATTACTTGGACATTTGAAATTTGTCTCACTTTTTGTCTTTTTTATATTGGTTGCTGAATGATTTTTTCATTAACATTTAACCACGATGCAATCAAACACAATCATATGAAAGTCACTCTGGTTTTCCAGCTTCTTTTTACTCATTTAATTAAGGTTTTATGAACAATTTGTGTATTTTCTCCCTACAAAGTGTCATTTCTTTGCCCTAGATATGAATGATTTTCATATTTTTATGTGTTTGTTTGATTAAATCCTTCTTTGGAATTAGTTCTTGTCGACTGACTTTCCATTTACAGTAAAGATTTATAGTTTGTTAATATTTAATATATAAACATTTCCCAGTCAATGCCTAATTGAGATCAAACAAAAATCATATGACCATCACTTGGCCATTAGTTCCCGCTGAGTGATTTTCCTCTAATATATTGTTAGCTGGTTAACATTCACTGGTAATTCGTTGCAAGAGCGAGATCAAACAAGAATCCTATGAATGATGGCATTCCCAATCTGGTTGCCATTCATACAGGGCAGGCACTTGTGGTGTGGGCAGAATTCCCAGGAAGAAGAAAACCGGTTTCTAGCACAGGAACTAAGGACCATCTCTCCTCTGGCTGGGCAGAAACTGGCAGCCGAGACATTTCACGAGTCAGATGGATGTCCACATCCCACGGTGACGCTCGAGTTTCCCGGCCTCCCGCCGATGAGGAGCGGCTACAGGGAATGTGGGAGTGCTTGTTTGGAAAGCTGCAGAGGCAACAGTCTCTTCCGGTCTCGGTTCCCGGGTCAGTCAAGGGCCAGCTAATATTAAGTCCTTGCGTCATATCCTCCGAACAGCAAAATAAAGATAAGGATAAAAATTGCAGGGAAAAATCCTAAGCGGGAACACAGCAGAGCCACTTCGGAGGATAAGGAAACGCCCCTGTCAAAACAAATGCCTAAATCCTGTATTATGATGTTAGGGCATCAGAGGTTAATGCAATAAGTGGGAAACATGTTGAAGGAAAAGCTCATCTGGCATTATGGAATATTATAAATGGTATAAAGGAGCTTAAGCGGCCTTAAAATGCAGAAAGACAAGGCTAAAGCAGGGTTATTTTGGGATCACTATTAAAGTTTTATTTCTCTGTTTCCCATTTTCAATTTAGTTAGTATTTTAGTATTATATTATATATAGTTTTTTTTGCAGTTGTGTGTGTGAGTTTGTATGAATTTTATTCATCTTAAGTTCTTATTAATTTTACTTTAATATAAATTCCTTATTTAATTTTCACGTTAAACTAAATTAAAATGCAAAAAAAATATTTAATTTATATATATATATATATATATATATATATATATATATATATATATATATATATATATATATATATACACACACACATATATACACACACATATACATACACAGTCATGGCCAAAAGTTTTGAGAATTACATAAATATTGGAAATTGGAAAAGTTCCTGCTTAAGTTTTTATCATAGCAATTTGCATATACTCCAGAATGTTATGAAGAGTGATCAGATGAATTGCATAGTCCTTCT
>NC_133364.1:5301163-5320635 GCF_049309525.1 Garra rufa
TGCAGGAGACGTGTTTTTTATCCACAAAATATTCTTAGTTAAAAATAAATAATAAAAATAATTGGCCAAAATCCACCTAAAATCCTGAAGCCATTCCGAGGTTCGCCACTAAAGGGCACTACTTTTTCTATGCGATAATGATCAAATATTGAACTTTTTCAATCAATGTCTAAATGTTTTCTGCTGACCTTCGTAACGAATCTAGATCGATCTCTCGAATGCATTAACATGAGGCTATTTTGAGTCTGTTTGGTGTGCGAACGCGTCCCGTCGCTCTCGAACATTCAGTGCCATCGGAAAGATGCGCTCCAGCCAAAGTTATACATGAGAAAAGAATAATTGTATGCAGACATGGCGGTGTTTACACTTAAAAAGTCTTGAACGACTTTAAAACTGCCTGTCTGAAACATCTCACCCGGTCTGTGATAAATAATCAGACACTCTCTGGGTTCAGGGCACGGTGCAGAAAAAGCTGAAATATAAGCATGAAAGTGTGTGGGGGAACCGAACGTGTGAGTCCAAAATGCATTACAGGTGGAGCGATTGAGGATTAAGTCTGGGAGAAGATTCAATTTTCCCTCCTAGTACATCAGCTCTAGCATAAACCCCAACTTGGCACAAGAAGCCGAGTATAAAAGCATAATTTCACCTCCACCCCTGCTCGCTCCTCGCTGCTCTCTAGACACACTCCTGTGGTTAGGATCTGAATGGAGAATGTTCTGTATGCAGAAAGCCGTCCTCGGGGAACGCTGGGATGGAATTGTGGGATACTGTCACCGCACGGACTGGGCTTTCAGCAATCTGCCTGAACATTTGCATAAGTCATTCGAAACATGCATTGTGCTGTTATTTCTAAGAGTCATCGGCTAAAACAAGCAATTCGCAGTTCCAGCATTTCCCAGCTTTACAAGTCAATTCACATTTATACAATACAGACTGTTGCAAAGCAGACTCAATGTTGCAAAACGCATCATTTACGAAATCAATTTCAGCTGTAAATAAGACAATGGCACCATTATTCAGCTCAGTTCATTAAGTATAGTTGTTGCAAAGAGACTGCAAAGCATGCAAAAAGTCAAAAGTCAACTAAAGTTGCAAAACGATTAGTCGTGATTAATCGGCTTAAAATAAAAGTTAATGTTTGCATAGTATATGCGTCTACTGTGTTTATTATATATATATATATATATATATATATATATATATATACAAACATTTTTTAAATACTGTACATGTATATATGTGTATATTTATATATATATATATATATATATATATATATATATATATACACACACATGTACAGTATTTAAAAAATGTTTTTATGTATTGTATATATATCAATATATACATGTGTGTGTATTTATATACACACTGTAGTTCAAAAGTTTGGGATCAGTGCAATTTTTTAATGGTTTTGAAAGATGTTTCTTACGCTCATCAAGGCTGTATTTATTTGATCAAAAATTCAGAAAAAACTGTCATATTGTAATATAACTGTTTTCTATGTGAATATATATTTAAAATGTAATTTATTTCTGTGATACACAACTACATTTTCAGCATCATTACATTACATAATCCTTCAGAAATCATTCCAATATTCTAATTATTAATTGTCGAAAACAGTTGTGCTGCTTAATATCTTGTTGGAACCTGTGATTTCCCCCCCCCCCCCCTGGATTCTTTAACAAATAAAAAGTTGAAAAGAACAGCATTTATTTAAAATATAAATCTTTTGTAACAATATAAACTACCATTTAAACATTTAGGGTTAGTAAAGGTTTATTCTTTCATTTTTTTTTATAAAGAAATTAATACTTTTTTCACCAAGGATGTGTTAAATTGATAAAAAAGTGATAGCAAAGACTTATTTATATTTTGAATAAATGCTGTACTTTTTAACCTTTTATTCATCAAGAATCCTGAAAAAATAATCACAGGTTAAAAAAAAAAAAATTAAGCAGCACAACTGTTTCCAACATTGATAATTGGTAATTGGTAATTAATCAGCATATTAGAATTATTTTTGAAGAATCATGTGACATTGAATGAATACTGAAGTAATGGCTGATACATGTTAAATAAATGATAAATGATAAAAAGCTGATGAATTCAGCTTTGCATCACAGGAATACATTTCATTTTTAAAAATATTTATATAGATTACAATTATTTTAAACTGTAATAATATTTTACAATATTATTTTTTTTCTGTATTGTTGATCAAGTAAATGCAGCCTTGATGAGCATATAAGAATTGTTTAAAAACACAAAAAATCTTACTGATACCAATCTTTTGAGTGGCAGTGTACATAATAAATATACACACACATAGTATTCAAACATAAACTTTTTTTATTGATCAATCGCGACTAATCGCTTTCCAGCTCTAAAGTCAACTTTCATTTTCGCAGACATCACCAAAAACTCATATCATTAAGCCCCTCCCCTTCCATAAAAAACTTTTCACAGTCCAATCAAATATAACCCAAGCCACACCCACCATTTTTTCCCTCGTTACACATTCTGTTTGCTCAAAAATGCATCATTGAAGGAAATGGAAAAGAAAGTGCAAAGTGCATGGGTTATCTAAAACTCAAACCATTAAAACATTCTGTTATTTGAATTTAAAGCAAAAAAAAAAAAATAATAATCAAGCAATATAACACGAGCTATATGCATTTACAACAGCTCGATTCCTTTCACCATGGACTCAAATCTAAGTTTGACTGTTTAACAGCTGAGCCCAAGCCTTTGTTACTAATTTGAAAACATCATTTTAGAACTAGTAATGAAGGAAAGTTGAGTTGCTTTATCGAAAATGTATTGCATTACTGCATTAAAAGCTCATTGTATTATGTGGAGTATTAGAAGATAGAGATAGACTGAGTCTGCATCTGACACAGCATTCATTCTTCAGCTCAATCTCATATTCACAATAAAACTTTAGTTTAAATGTCTACTGAGAAAAAGCGATATCTTTGTCATACTATAGTTTTTTATCTGTTAAGAGTGATTTCAGATGACAGCACTGCTCAGTGCAAAAGTAAAAATAACTTGTTTACAACAGTGTTTCAGTCTCTTTCAATATATAAGCCTTTATCATCTAAAGACGGAATTATGTAACTAAAATCACCATTATGAACATGCACAGTGTTTCCCAATACTAAATACTATTCATAAATACTACTATTATTTACATAACATATTATTTATTGAATAATAATATTTAATATACAACAACAGCCATTTTAAAAGTGGGCGATTCAGTCAAAAGTACAAAGGCAGCGCTCTGATATACAGCATTGAAGTTACCTAAAATACATTGTGAAGAGATTTGCCCATTAGCCAAAATGATTTGCTCTGGAACAAATAATAGATTAATGAGACCAAGGACTGCCCATTAGATTTACCCCAAACTAATTATATTTCATATTTAACCACTGTAGAAACATTAGAGCCAGTGGTAAATTTCAGAAGATCCAGCCAAGGTAAGGCTGCTCTCGGTGGGTTCATAAGTGCTGAACGACCACTGAAGCCCTTAAAACTACATTTCGTGAACAAAAACATTATTACTTATAAAATTATAGTGGATTTAGGCATCCACCTTAAGAAATGCAGTATAAAGTACAACAAAACGGTAAAACATAGTAATATTTTAAATATTATTACATAATTACATAAAATAAATAAAATCTTATTACAACTATAACAGTAAATAAACAATACTAAAAGAACACTGATTGTAAACAGTTTAAAATATTGGAGTGACATTTAAACAAATCACTGGATTTGCCAAAGTTTGTCTAAGTTGGTGATATCAAATCTTCAGCACTTAAGCAACTAAACTAGATAGCCATGAGAACAACTGTTTTCCAAACTGTCTGAGAAATTAATCAGTACTTTTTACTTTTGGACTGACAGAAACTTGGACAAAGTCTGTATACATTTCTGCTAGTTGTTTACTTCATAACCATTCACAGACTGACATTACTTTGCAATTATTTGTACTCTAAAGAGATCAAAATGAACTGCGATTGGTTATGTAATCGAAATGCAAAATGGACCAAAGGTCTGTCAGCATGAGCCTGCGGTGAAACAAACCTCACCGATATTTCCGGAACCTCATTAGCATCACATCTTTCAGCTAAACTGTATATCTGTTTAGTTCAGCTGTTGCATAGAGACCAGAGCTTGACATGTTTTGGTACAGAGGATCCAATCTGACCCAAAAACGTGCTGGGAGACTCTCCTCTGGGCCAAAAATCTTTTTCTTGGAAGGACAGCCGGTTCTAGAATGGTAGCAGAGAACCGCTGAAGCGTAAAAGCAAAATAAAATCCTCCTGTAAATACCAGTGCATGCTTTTTAATTTCCCCAAATACAGTCATTCATAATAACAACAATCTTAAATAGCAGGTCAGTACACAGAACGTTTTCAATCAGGCCCTCGTTACTGACCTTTAAGAACTATGAAGTAACACTGCATTCATTCCCTCGCTAAGGGTCACAGTGACCTTTGACCCCCAGCAGCCAACAGCTGTTTGAAACATGGCAAAATAGACTTCTCAGAAGGAGTGTGTTCTGACACTATGGAAGCCTTCATCAAAAATAGTTCATATCTAACAATTTTTACTTTTTTCTCAAAATTCTGACATTTTTCTTACAATGCTGAGTTTAAATCTAACAATTCTTACTTTTTTCCTTGCAATTCTAAGTTTATATCATCTAATTCTGACATTTTTATCAAAATTCTGAGTTTATATCTAACAATTCTTACTTTTTTCCTTGCAATTTTAAGTTTATATCAAATAATTCTGACATTGTTCTCACAATTCTGAGTTTATATCTAACAATTCTTTCTTTTTTCCTTGCTATTTTAAGTTTATATCATATAATTTTGGCATTTTTCTCACAATTCTGAGTTTATATCTAACAATTCTTTTTTCCTTGCAATTCTTTTATATCGTATAATTCTGACATTTTATCACAATTCTGAGTTTATATCTAACAATTCTTACTTTTTTCCTTGCAATTCTAAGTTTATATCATATAATTTTGACATTTTTTATCACAATTCTTTGTTTATATCTAACAATTCTTTCTTTTTTCCTTGCAATTTTAAGTTTATTTCGTATAATTCTGACATTTTTATCACAATTCTGAGTTTATATCTAACAATTCTTACTTTTTTTTCTTGCAATTCTAAGTTTATATCATATAATTTTGACATTTTTCTCACAATTCTGAGTTTATATCATATAATTCTGACATTTTTATCACAATTCTGAGTTTATATCTAACAATTCTTACTTTTTTTTCTTGCAATTCTAAGTTTATATCATATAATTCTGACATTTTTCTTACAATGGTGAGTTTATATATTGCAATTCTTACTTTTTTCTCGCAATTCTGAGTTTATATCTAACAACTCTTACTTTTTTCTTGCAATTTTAAGTTTATATCTTTTAATTCTGACAAAAGTCATTTTACAAGAAAAAAGTCAGAATTGTTTTATATAAGAATTTTTTTGCAATCTATAAAGTCCAGTTCTGAAGAACTTACAACATCTTACAACTTCTTACAACTGAGAGTTTATATCTCATAATTCTGAGTCAGAATCACGTGATATAAATTTGCAAATGTGAGTTACAAAGTTCAAAAGATTGGAATATTTAAACTTGCAATTATGAGAATTTTTTTTTTTTACATGCATTTGCTAATTTATATCACACCAAATATCAAAAGTCAAAACTGCAAGATGTAAATTCACAAAAACATCAGAATTATGAAATGAGTCACAACTACCTTGTTTATTTTTACTCAGTGACAGAAATAAGCTTCCATACGACCCCACTCGAACATCACGAGTGTAACTGAGGACAAATATGAGCAGGAAGCTCTTCATCATCGTGCTCCAATTAATGATTTATGAGGCTGAAAGAGAATCAGGGCTATTGGCAAACTCTCAGGCTCAATATATGTGTACACACTCCACTCGAGTGCTGGATGAATATGTGCTCGTTTTGGGCGTTGAAGCAGGTGAGCAGTTGATTTCAGAGCGTATGCTAATAGCCGCGTGGATGGTGGTTGGGCTTTGATGTTGAGGACGGTGCTCGCGACAGGAATGCGTAGCTGCGCTGTTTTTGGAAGCAAGCGAGCAACACCGCTTCAATTAAAACGGCATTCTGGACCGTTCATTAATCAGCCCATCCACTCATAAACACACTCCCCCTCCACACACACACACATGCGGAATCGCTTTAGCATCAGGAGCTTTAAATGTGTTTCTGTGTGTCTCTGGAATCTGGCCAGCAGAATTCATTCCTTAAACATGTCCTGTGTGTGACCCTGAACATAAGGAAAATTAAACATACATGTGGGTTAATTACCACGGTTACAGTCAGTCAAGTTCATAGACAATCCTTGATGTCATTATTAGTGCTACTTAACACTTTAGAAATACTTTAGGTTTAGATAGATAGATAGATAGATAGATAGATAGATAGATAGATAGATAGATAGATAGATAGATAGATAGATAGATCCATCTATCTATATAACTAACCACCTATAATACTATAATGACTACTTTATCTACCCATCCATCTATCTATCCACCTAACTATTTATCTATCTATCTTTTTGTCTATCTATAGACAAATGAGTAGATAGATAGATAGATAGATAGATAGATAGATAGATAGATAGATAGATAGATAGATAGATAGATGATAGATAGATGAGTAGACGGATATATATGTGACCCTGGACCACAAAACCAGTCTTAAGTCGCTGGGGTATATTTGTAGCAATAACCAAAAATACATTGTATGGGTCAAAATTATTGATTTTTCTTTTGTCAAAAATCATTAGGAAATTAAGTAAAGATCATGTTCCATGAAGATTTTTTGTAAAATTCCTATTATAAATATATCAAAATGTAATTTTTGATTAGTAATATGCATTGTTAAGAACTTAATTTTAAGAACTTTAAATGTGGTTGTCTCCGCATTTGGATTTTTTTGCACTCTCAGATTCCAGATTTTCAAATAGTTGTATCTCAGCCAAATATTGTCCTATCCTAACAAACCATACATCAATAGAAAGCTTATTTATTGAGCTTTCATATGATGTATACATCTCAGTTTTGTAAAATTTTACCTTATGACTGATTTTGTGGTCCAGGGTCACATATAGATACCTATATATCTACCTATATATCTATCCAACCACCTATAATACTATAATGACTACTTTATCTACCCATCCATCCATGTATCCATGTATCCATCTACCCATCTATCTACCCGTCTATCTATCTATCTATCTATCTATCTATCTATCTATCTATCTATCTATCTATCTATCTAAACCTAAAGTATTTCTAAAGTGTTAAGTAGCACTAATAATGACATCAAGGATTGTCTATGAACTTGACTGACTGTAACCGTGGTAATTAACCCACATGTATGTTTAATTTTCCTTATGTTCAGGGTCATTAAAGTAGTCATTATAGTATTATAGGTGGTTGGAAGGATATATCTATCTACTCACCTATCTATCTATCTGTCTGTCTGTCTATCTATCTATCTATCTATCTATCTATCTATCTATCTATCTATCTATCTATCTATCTATCTATATATCTATCTATCTATCTATCTATCTATCTATCTATCTATCTATCTATCTATCTATCAGATGAGTAGATAGATAGACAGATAGATTCAGATCCATCTATCTATCTATCTATCTATCTATCTATCTATCTATCTATCTATCTATCTATCTATCTATCTATCTAAATATATATATCTATGCAACCACCTATAATACTATAATGACTACTTTATCTTTAGATAGACAGATAGATAGATAGATAGATAGATAGATAGATAGATAGATAGATAGATAGATAGATAGATAGATAGACAGACAGATAGACAGATAGATAGATAGATAGATAGATAGACAGACAGACAGACAGATAGATAGATAGACAGATAGACAGATAGATAGATAGACAGATAGATAGATAGATAGATAGATAGATAGATAGATAGATAGATAGATAGATAGATAGATAGATAGATAGATAGATAGATAGATAGACAGACAGACAGATAGATAGATAGGTGAGTAGATAGATATATCCTTCCAACCACCTATAATACTATAATGACTACTTTATCTTTAGATAGACAGACAGACAGATAGATAGACAGACAGATAGATAGGTAGATAAGTAGATAGATAGATAGATAGATAGATAGATCCATCCAACCACCTATAATACTATAATGACTACTTTATCTACCCATCCATCCATCCATCTATCCACCTAACTATTTATCTATCTATCTTTCTGTCTATCTATAGATAAATGAGTAGATAGATAGATAGATGGATAAACAGACAGATGAGGAGATAGATAGATCCATCCATCCGTCTAGCTATATATCTTTCCAACCACCCATAATACTATAATGACTACTTTATATCCCTCTATCCATCTACCTATCTGTCTGTCTACTTGTCTATCCATCCATCTATCTACCAGTCTATCAACACAGTTAAAATCTAAGATTCTAAGAACTATATTATAAAAATCTGGAATATCTACTGCTGTTAAATCTAACACATCAATCTAGCCCAGTTTAACAAAGGGAGGATAAACACAGTCTAACTAAACAGCTGAAGCCGTGAACAGCTTGTTTGCTCTGCCGTCACATCATCCACACCCTATAACTCGATTGACCCACCTTCTTAAACACTTCCCTCTTTCCAGCCTCCGCCTCATGCTCGTTAACTTCCTTGACTTTCCCCAATAATGCCAAATGAAACTATTTGTCATGTGTTTGACACAGGGGGCTTGCTTGCGACGTAATTTGGTGCGTGTTTGTCCAAAGTCTGCCAGGAAAAACAGTGAAAGTCCACCTCAGCAGAGGGAACGGGGACCGGAGCACAAAAGTGTGCTTTCACACAGCCGAGCCCTGGGGGAAGTGAGGGGCCCGGGGCCCGAGAGATGACTGTGGACTTTCAGGTTTTTCCCCCTCCTCGCAGACATGTTTTCATAAACACCAGGAATGCGTCAAAAAGGCACAGTCCAAGTACCTTCCTCTTTTTTTTATGAGCGTCAATCCATCATCCGCCAATCAGAGGCGGCCCACAGCGAAGCCCCGCCTCCTCCTCAGTGTGTCACGGGAACACAATCTGCAGCGTTAGCTACTGTATCCACCACTGCAGTGTGAGGGAATTGTGGGAAACATCTACATTGTCCAAAAATGTAACAGAGGACATGAAATCATGAGCCGGATTCCAAGCATTGTTAATCTTTCCATCAGTCTCTCTCTCTGTGATGAAGCTCGGCTGAATAACTGCACGGCCTCAAACTCAACCCGTGACGCATCTTGGGAGATTTATACATTCGGAGCGTTCAGCCTCCCAGTTTGTCTGGAATGACGCTGTACGTCGCCAACTCCTAAAACTGAGTCAACATTTTGTCGCTAGAGCCCAGAGAGTCAACCTCACGGAAGACACGTCCAAGACATATTTCACCTAAAAATCACAATGGAAAATATATAAGAAAATTAAGCTTGTTTTAAGACCATTAAACACATTTTCCCTTCATTACCGTAATGCAGTAGAATATTTCAATTGTTTTATAAATTACATACGGTGAATCTCATTAAGTTATCATTACTATAATACAATATGCACTATCATTCAATATACAAACTATTTTTACTGTATAAAATGTATTTTATATTATATTTTAGTTGCATTTTGACGATATATTTTAAAAACTGAATCTTATATACACTGCCGTTCAAAAGTTTGGGATTAGTAAGATTTTTAATACTTTTTAAAAGAAGTCTTTTCTGCATATATTTGATAAAAATACAGGGGGAAAAAAACAGTAATATTGTAACATATTATTGCAATTTAAAATAGTGGAGATAGATGTATTTTTTAAATTTATAAAAGCTATTTTTATTTAATTTTATAGTTATATTTATATTAAATATTTTTAAATGTCATTTATTTATTAAATTCGAATTCATTTTTCTAAAATATACATTTGGTGATTCTCATTAAATGATAATTTCTATAATACAATATATAGCATAATAAAATTGACAACTTTTTTATTACTATAAAACAATATTATAACTATATTTGTTTTTTAACTGTATAAAAGCTATTTGTATTTAATCATTTTTTAAATTTTACATTTGATAATTGTAATTAAATTATAATTAATACAGTATATGATTTTTCTCATTATTATAAAACTTTTATAATCGCTATTTTTAGATTCAACTTTAGTTACACATTTAAATGAAATAAATATTTTTTTAAATATTTAATTTAATTAATATCAGATTTTTTTATCCACATATAGTGATTCTTAAGTTATCATTACTGTAACACAATATATAATACATGATATATGATACAAAAATAATTACAATATAATATATGCTATAATACACTATTCAATATTTTATTATTAATATTTAATATTTGTACTGTATAACAGTTATTTAATTTTAATTACATTTATTTATATTGCTTTTTTTATTTTCACTGAAATCAGAATTGAAGGCAGTGCAACAAATACAACCATTATGAAGACGAATAAGAAAAATAAATAAATAAATACAGTAAGCTTCAATAAAATATTTTTCCTTTGATTTTGGGGTGAAATATGGGCATGTTCCTGACGTGTTAAAAGATATTTTGAGCTCAAAATCACAGACTCATGCAGGTATATTCAGTGAAATGTGATGGAGAAAACCAGACTCAGTTCTGTCAGGATGAGTTACAGCGACAAGAAGCAGCGTTCTGACATTAGAGGCTGAAATGTTTGAACTCAGTCAGCCGTGATGAGCTCATAACTCTTAGACCTTCACGTCCAGAGACGCGAGACGCATTCGGTCATCGCTGCACGCTCATCTCTCGCCGTTCTCCCAACGAAACCGAAGGAACATCAGAAATGACATCACTTTTGAAGATTTAGCTGTGACAGAAGAGAACAGATGTGAATAATAAATCATCTTTCTTCTTTCTTTTTACATATTTTATTTGTGCAAAAGCCGGCTGGTACGCCGAAAACCGAGCCGTCGCGTCTGCCGGGCTTTGATTAGCGGCGACGAAGAGCTCCCGGCGTCCTCTGAGGACGCAAAACAAGCGGCAGCGACCGTCTTTGATGATCGTACAGAGTTATGAAAGCACATGTTGTATCATAGGTGCGGCATTCGGAAACACGAGACAAGCCTTGAGAGAAATTCATTTGAATAGTTGTGAGGTGGTGCGACGGCGTAATACTGAAATATGACTTTCATCAGCTGATGAGCGCTGGGTTTTCATAGGGACACGACGAGCTGACTCACTGTAATTAGGTTACGGAGTTTCTCACTAAAACTGATTGTGCGTGTCCCACCGGCTGATGGATGGAAACGCTATGCCGAGAGCACATTTTAATACCCCGGATTTTCAAACCCACTTACTGTTCTCAGTCTTTCTTCAGAAGACAATACCCGTAACACAATTACTGTAGGATAAAATTTGCCTGGCTCCTAAAATAACTCCCACAAAGAGACCCCGCTTCCAAGTAACTGTCTCGCCTGTCCTCGCTCGTGCAGGTATAATTTCTCAGTTAATGCGTGCTAACGAACAAACCGACCTAAAAAAAGTGCCCTAAACAAATTACGCGGACGCTTTAGAAATATCCATGGAGATGTAGGATTTTTCACATGGACAATAATGAGTAAAGCGTAACACAATATGCAGAAAACATGGAGGTGCTGCCTCAAGAAAGAGTGAGGTTAACCCTGTGAAGCCTGATGTGTAAAAACATCTGTTTATACGATCTTTAGACAGAAGTATCTTATTTGATACATCAGGCTTCAAAGGCTCATATAGTGAGAATATGGAGGAAAAACACCACAGTTTTATTCAGAGGCCCAAACTGAGCAAAACTATGCAATTTGGTGAAGATGCTGATATTTATGACAAAGTAAGATGACATTCTGAGGCTCTATATCTCTCAATAATGTCTTCGTAAAATAGTATTTAAATGCTTAGTTTTATGATCAAAACATTTAATACAATTCAATATAATTGCAATTTTGAGGTTTTAACTTTATGTTTACAAATTCCAGGTTTGTGTTGCAATTCCAAGTTTATATCTTGAAATTCCAAGTTTATAATGTACAATCTTACTTTATATAGTGCAATTCCAAGTTTATATCTTGCAATTCCGAGTTAGTCTTGAAATTTTGATTTTATGTCTGACAATTCCGAGTTTATATCTCATATTTCCTAAGTTTTCATCTCACAATTCTGAGTTGCTATCTTGCAATTCATAATTGATTCCAAAGATTTTATCTTACAATTCCAAGTTTATATCTTACAATTCCGAATTCAAATCTCACAATTCTGAATTTATATCCTGCAATTAAAAATTTATATCTGGAAATTCCAAGTTTATGTATCACAATTCTGAGTTTATATCTTACAATTCTGAGTTCTTATCTCACAATTTTGAGTTTATACCTTGCAATTCAGAGTTTGTCTTGAAATTCCAAGTTTCTATCTTGCAACTCCGAGTTTACATCTCACAATTTTAAGTTAATATCTCAAAAATTTTTGAGTTTGTCTTGCAATTCAGAGTTTATATTTTGAAATTCCAATTATATATTTCGCAATTCTGACGTTATATCTTACAATTTTGAGTTTGTCTTGCAATTCAGAGTTTGTATCTTGCAATTCCAAGTTTATATCTTACAATTCTGACTTTTTTTTTCTCTGAAATGTTTGAGTTTAATTCTTTTAAACTATTTAAATCTTGCAATTCTGTTTATTTATAAAAAAAGAAAAAAAATTAACCTTATAATTTTCACTTATTCTTGCAATTGTAAGTTATACCTCACAGCTCCTACTTTTCTTCTCAAAGTTGCGAGTTTACATCTCATAATTACAATAAAAATTCTGAACCGTGAGATAAAAAGATAATATAGCTTTTTTATTCCACAGAGGGTACAAGCTTCAATAGCGTTATTATCCGCCAAACAAAAACAGCTCATTTGGCACAAAGGTTGCATGACGAGTAACACACCAAAATGTAACACTCAAGAGTTTTTAAATCCCTACTCCTAAATAAGCAACACTAAAAGAAGTGCTGATGCATCTTCTAAAGACTTAACCACGGTACATCTAAAAGTCTGCGCTTCACTGTCCTGATCCCAGGAGCTGAAGCTGCTCAGACGCTGCTCTCCTTGGCTGTTTTAACACACTCAGGAGAGAGAGAAAGAGGTGGGCCAGCTTCTAAAGTCCAGACTTCTCTTTTATCATAAGCCTGGCTGCACAACTGTGCTCCTCCTAATTGTTTCCAGAAGACACAGGGCTTGTTTGTGTCTTGCTGGAGTGGAAAATGCCCCGTTTCCTGTGCTTTTCTCCTGCTTTAATAAGGAAGTGGATTTGGCCACCTGTTCTAAGCGAGAATCCACAGAGTGCTGGAGAATAAAGGTGAAAATCTCAGCCGATTTTCCTTCTTTCACTCACAGTCTCCCTGTCATTGTGACAGTATGTGCGTGTATTTATATTCATGTCATCTGTAAAGACTCAATGTGTTCTATATTAGAGCAAATCCAATGTTTTACACAGTTTTGGACGTCAATAACTCAAACTCGGCAGGTTCCATCACCTCAAATATTCTGACCGCAACCTGGCACCCGTGTTACGAAACATTACTTGGACGTTTGCATCATATCCTGTGGATAGTGGTTGAATTCCAGGAAATTCATACATCTTAAAACTTGTTTGTATTCACTTACTCCCATTCTATTGCTAGATTACACTTCCTCATGACCAAGAAAAATGCATAAATCAACAGATAAAAAACAATCCCTTCAGAGAACAGTACAGAAATACTTCTGAGAGTCATACATTTTTATTATGAATGCTAAATTATCTTAAATTATGTCCTCTTGGCTTCTGATAATCTTTCCGAGCAGTTAATTCTGACAAACCATCCATGAATTTGCTGTGCTAGTTCCCAAACACAAGAAAAAAATGGTGATATGAGCATCTCTATTACAGTTTCACATACTTCTGTGATTTGAACAAAGGCCTGACATTTAGTATTAAACAATCACATAACTAGGAATATCTAGAGACCAAAACATCAGAGACTTGAGGCAGTGTTATTATTGTTCATGAAGAAAAAAAAAACACTAAATGAGAAAAAAGTTTCAATTTCAGAAAAAAAACTGGAACGAAAATTTAGTTTTCAAACTAAATAAAAATACATATTTTTAATAAAAAAATAGTTTCAGTTTTTGAAGAAATATCTAATATTTTATTTTTAAGTTTTAATATTAGATTTATTATTTTAAAAGTTTACAACCTGTCTTTATAATGCATGAAAATTGAACATTTTAAATAAGAAATAAAAATACTAAAATACTTAAATCATAAAACAAAAAGTAAAGTAAAATCTAATAAATAAATTAAAACAATACAAAGTAAATGCTAATTTAATTAAAAAGTCAAATAAAAAACTGTGCTAAAAACTAAACAAAAAATATATATAATATAACTAGAAAAAAAAATAAAACTGAACTAAAACACATTTTTCGGATGCCATTTTAGTGCCAAATAAATAAAACAAATTCTTAATTATTCACAAATTATTAAATTAAAAAGATTATGAGAATAAAGTTAGCAATATAAGATTAATAAATAAGTAATAAAAATAATCACATAGTAGAAGAAAAAATTTAAGTAAATAAATTAAATTAAAGTAAAATTTAATTAAGAAATTAAAACAAATAAAAGGGTACATTAAATTAAAATGTCATAAAAAAAACATCAAAACTGCTAAAAACTGAACAGAAAACTAAAAAATAATATATATAACTAGAAAAAAATAAACCGTTTTAAAACGCATGACATTTTCGTGCCAAATAAATAAATATTTATAAAGAAATGAATAAATTACAAATATTATAAGAATAACGTTACAGCAATATGAGATTAAAGTTGTAATATTTTAAGAATAAACTCAAAATTCCAGGAATTAAAGTATGAGATTCAACTCAAAATATTTTGAAAAAAAAAATGTATTCTCAAATTTATTCTCAAAATATTACAACTTTAATTGTGTATTGCTATGACTTCATCCTTGTACTTGACTTTTTTTTAAAACGCGCTACAATAAAATAAAAAAAATGCTTCCAAAATGATTATAGTTTGTGATACTTGGTATATTGAGAAAATAAAACCTTACAACCTATCTATATTACACATATACATGCCACTTAATTAGTATAGTTATAAATTGGACACTATTAAACATTTAAAAATTAAACCAGTAGTGCATTAATTTTGAAAAGACACATCAAATAAAATTTAAAAAGCATGCTTAGTGCTTAAAGGAGGCCAATTTTGACTTTGCCCAGTTGGCATACAAATAATTGTACGGCAGCACCCTTAATATCATCTCAGCGTTTTTTTCTAGACAAGTGCTGCTCATTTTCCACAGAAAGCATAAAAACCCAGCGAATCCTCAGTGAACCTTTCAGTAAAGCGATCTGAGTGTCAGTGCTAGACAAAGCTGGCGTAATAGCTCGCGCTGAAGCTCTGGAACCGCTAAATGACTTCCTAAGATCTCGCTCATTTCCTGTCGCAAATCTTTCTTGCAGCGCTTGGCCCACTTGGTCCTTTTTTCTTTTCGTGGCGTCCCTTGAGCGCAGGCCAAGCTCTCGCTCACTCAAACCCAGACGTCCCAATCTCTTCCCCCAATCTAATCTGCACCACCAGGAAATCCAACCGAAATGTGTTATTCCTCTTTCTCCACCCAAACAGCACCTCAATCCTTCCTCCAGAAGTGGCCGGCGCTTGCGTCAGAGCCCTGATAAGTGCCGGGCTACTAACCCTTCAGGAATCCAACGATAAAAGGCTTTTTTAAAATGAGCGGAGAAAAAAACAACAACAGCTTATTGCCAGGTGTGATGGATTGTGGGAAACAGAAACGGTCACGTTTACTACTCTCGAGATGCTTTTACGCAGAACTGGGCCATAGGAGAGCAAACACTGTGTATCTGGGCATAAACCCCATCCAGACTGTTTTGGTTGGGCTGAAGCTCAAACTTTGGATGTGTTTGCCTCGTTTCTACACGACAGACCCGACAGATGCTTGGACACGAGCTACAAATACAGTCAGAGTCAATCTGCATACTAGCAAACAACCAGTCCAAACTAGTCCAATACTGTTAACCTCACCCATTCACTGAGCATTAAGACTGGAAAGCATTTGTGAAAGTTTTAATCAGTCCACCATGTTAAATAAGCACAGTCAATATTGTCTTAAAGTGACAGTACACCCAAAAATTTAAATCGGCATCATTTTCTTACCCTCAAGTTGTTTCAAGTCTGTATAAGTTTATTTTTTCTTCTGTTGAACACAAATGAAGATATTTTGAAGAATGTTTGTAACCGAACAGTTGACAGTAGCCATTGACTTCCATAGAATGGAAAATAAATACACAATTGTGATGGAAGTCAATGGCTACCGTCAACTTGAGGGTGAATAAATTATATTTTTTCATTTTTTGGTGAACTATACCTTTAATGACATGTTTAAGTCATCCTAGGAAGTTCTTATTTACAATTTGGGAAGTTGTAATTACAATGTTGGGTACGTTCAAATCACTTTGGTTGGAGTAAGATGCCGATATACTTATTATACATAAAATATAACAAGGTTTTTTTTAACTCTACATCTAAAAATTGATTAATAAATCTAAATTAATAAATAGTTCTAGTTAATTCAAATAACGTTCAATAAAATTAAATATAAATATAAATGAAACGACAAATGTTGCCTTGGTTTGTTAAAATAAAATTACTACTATAAATTACTAAAAAGTGCTAAAATGTAAAAAATTTAAATAAAAATAACTCTGGGAAAAAAAAAAACTTATGCAACGTATTTTCCACCAATTTGAAATAAATCAATTCAAATGCCTTCCTTAATAAATATGTCAAGCACATGAAATTCAAGTCATGAAATGTAACATATAAAACATAAAATATCTATCAATCGATCTATCTATAAAAACAAACCTCACAATATACAAATAAAATAAATAAAATATAACAAATAATAAAAAAAATAGAATATAAATAAATATAAATATGTCAAACTTAAACAAAACTTTTATTGAAAATGTTAGTGTTGCACTGGCAACTAATTGAAATAAAATATATTTACATTAAAATAAAAATACTACCATAAATTACAAAAAAGTACTAAAATTGAAAAAAAAACTGAAAAGAAAATATAAATAGATTTAAAAAAATATGCAAAGCATTTTCATTTTCAAAATCATTTAAAATAAATCAATTAAAATGCCTTCCATAATAAATATGAAAAGCACATAAATTAATTTCATGAAACGTAAAATATAATTCTACATATAAAATGATATGATCTATATATAAAAAACAAACCATAAAATATAAAAATAAAACCGGTCCGTGTACTTTTTCGTTCATTCATTATTCAATTTCGGAATGAAAGATGAAATTTAAAAAAGGGTGCAGCTTGGTTTTTTGTTTAAAAGAAAAAAAGCAGAAATGGCTGTATTTTGTTTTCCAAATGTATTGTTGTCATCAAATAATAGTAATAGAAAATTGGACGCATTTCCGATCGTTTTTTAATTTGTAATATTTATTTGTACATTTATTGTATTTCATTTGAATGATCCTATCTTTACCCGGAAGTAAATTACACCGTCGTGCGGGTATCAGTTATTATTGTCTAGTAGTATTACTTACTAAGATCTATATTACTATCACATGAGCCAATGGCAATTAAATGCACTGATGCATAGTCAGATAATGAATGAAATACAACTGTTCACGAACAGAAGATTGTATTTGACTCATGCTGCATACGCAATGACAATTATGCCTACTGTAAATATAGATTTACAACTACGATTAGAGTTGTTTGCATAAAATGCACCGTGAACATTCACACGTTTGCCTAGCTGTGATCGGCTACAATTTATCTCCATTAATACTATTTTCTCAATTCTTCGCATATATTTTCATTTACCTTACATCAATTGCTCGATCAATATTATCATCACATATTTTACATTTGTAACTGTAGGTACCACAACCAATTTAATATAGCTAAGTTTGTGTATTTTTACAGGTAGTAAAATACTGTGTGTGCTGCTTATAAACACCAGAGAGATAATGATTCATGAAAAAGATGGTCTTTCTTTACTCATCTCACTTGCACAAAATAAATGCAGTAATAGAAAGTACAGAAACGCACAAAATACACTGAAATACACTGAGAATTATATGCATTTAAAAATTTGGTGGGGTTGAAGTCATCCCCCCGGATCTTCTGCATCCACTCAGCCCGTACGCATGCAGCGTCAACGGGGAATGCGACGAAACGGTACAAAAATGCACAGAACGATGAAGTGCTGAGTCTCCTCTCTTGAATCCTAAAAACAGTCAATGTGAAAAAATATCTCTGTGGTAATGGAACTCGGTCGCTGTTGTCTCTCGCTCTCGCTGTCAGATCACCGGAAGTTTTCACCTGAAGTACTGGCCCATAGTGATGCGCGGGTTGTTTTTTTTTTTTTTTTTTTCAACCCGCGGGTCCCGCAATTATGAAATTATTTGGCCCGAGCCAGCCCGCCCCGCACCACTGTGTCTATTTTTACAACCCGCCCCGCACCCGCGACCATTAAATAAACATACTATGCATTGTAATGCAAATGAAAAAAGCTTTTTTTAGCCCGAAAGTGCTTGGAAACATCGCCCTTTAAACTGGCAACAACATACTGTACGATTATGATGAACCATAAATCAAATCATATTAATAACAAGATAATCAGTGGTGTAACGTTAGTGGTGCCGGAAGAAGTGGGTATATGCTTCATTTATGAATATTGTTTTAAACTTTCTATTTGAACGCATTCGTTTACTTGGACTGAAAGGTTTACAGGTTCACTGGTTTAAGGAAGTTCTGATCATAAAAATCGGCTCCTTTTTATTTGTAAGGTATTTTTTTATAGGTTATTATGTACTGTTTAAAATGACTTCGATGCGGGAGACGCATGGGCGCACACGCATCAGGCGCAATAACCAAATACATTTCAAAGCAAGCCGGTGCCACAGTCCTGACTGCATCATTGCTGTCTTTATTGTGTGTTTTTAGCGAATATTTACATTAATTCGCATATGACTGGATGTGGTTGACTGTCATGATTTTGGCTAATGCAGGAAAATGCGCATCAGAGGAGATTTAAATACGCATAGCACCAGGCCTGCAGAGCTGAATGTGCGCTCGCGCAACACAGTCTCACTCCCAAGTCGTCACATATTGACGTTTGGCCAGGACCCCTTGGCGTCGCATTTTGACGCACAGGGT
>NC_133364.1:5321135-5338640 GCF_049309525.1 Garra rufa
CGCATAGCACCAGGCCTGCAGAGCTGAATGTGCGCTCGCGCAACACAGTCTCACTCCCAAGTCGTCACATATTGACGTTTGGCCAGGACCCCTTGGCGTCGCATTTTGACGCACAGGGTACCCCTTCAGCGTCATTTTTGGATGTGCAGGGTCCTCCACTACTTTAAATAAGAAACCCTTGGCGTCAATAAGCTGACGCGAAAGGCACTGTGAATTTTATCGTCATGATTAAATGATCTATTGGGTAATAATATTGCCATTATTGCATATGTATTGGGGTGTGATTGTTCAATGCAAACAGTCACAACAGACACATTTACGAGCACGTAACCCATTCCCTGCCCCTAAACCTAACCACTTGTCAATAACTTAATAACAATAACGACGAGAACTTGTCACTTCTCGGAGGCTGACCCGTTTTGGCCCTTTAAACAACATGTAATGAATCTGATCCATGATTTTGTCGTCACAGAGATATTTTTTCACATTGAGTGTTTTTAGGATTCAAGAGAGGAGACTCAGCACTTCATCGTTGTGTGCATTTTTGTACCGTTTCGTCGCATTCCCCGTTGACGCTGCATGCGTACGGGCTGAGTGGATGCAGAAGATCCGGGGGGATGACTTCAACAAAATTTTTAAATGCATATAATTCTCAGTGTATTTCAGTGTATTTTGTGCGTTTCTGTAATTTCTATTACTGCATTTATTTTGTGCAAGTGAGATGAGTAAAGACCATCTTTTTCATGAATCATTATCTCTCTGGTGTTTAGCTATAAGCAGCACACACAGTATTTTACTACCTGTAAAAATACACAAACTTAGCTATATTAAATTGTTTGTGGTACCTACAGTTACAAATGTAAAATATGTGATGATAATATTGATCGAGCAATTGATGTAAGGTAAATGAAAATATATGCGTAGAATTGAGAAAATAGTATTAATGGAGATAAATTGTAGCCGATCACAGCTAGGCAAACGTGTGAATGTTCACGGTGCATTTTATGCAAACAACTCTAATCGTAGTTGTAAATCTATATTTACAGTAGGCATAATTGTCATTGCGTATGCAGCATGAGTCAAATACAATCTTCTGTCGTGAACAGTTGTATTTCATTCATTATCTGACTATGCATCCGTGCATTTAATTGCCATTGGCTCGTGTGATAGTAATATGGATCTTAGTAGTATTTTTAGTGATACTAGACAATAATAATTGATACCCGCACGACGGTGTAATTTACTTCCGGGTAAAGATATGATCAGTCAAATGAAATACAATAAATGTACAAATAAATATTAGAAAATTAAAAAACGATCGGAAATGCGTCCAATTTTCTATTACTATTATTTGATGACAACAATACATTTGGAAAACAAAATACAGCCATTTCTGCTTTTTTCTTTTAAACAAAAAACCAAGCTGCACCCTTTTTTAAATTTCATCTTTCATTCCGAAATTGAATAATGAATGAACGAAAAAGTACACGGACCAAAACCTAATACAATTTACTAAAATATAATAAAAATAAATACAACTACCTTGAAAAACTGAAATAAAAAACTGAAATAACTGAAATAATTAATATTTAAATAAAATTACTACTATAAATTACAAAAAAGTAATAAATAAAAATAATTTACAAAAATCTAAACAGAATTTTTGAAAAACAAAAATTATGCAAAGCATTTTCCATTAATTAGAATTTTTTTAAATGCCTTCCATAATAAATATGACAAACACATAAAATTAATAAAAAAGTCATGAAATGTAAACAAAAAGAAAGAAAAAAGTCATACACATGACGAGTACAAAACTAATAAAAATGACAACCATATAAAATTACTAAGACTTGATACTTAAAATATATAAATCAAAGCTGAGTATACAAATCTTACAATATCATATAAATACTACACTAACACTGTTATAGTGCTTTGCAAATAAATACAACTAAATAAAATGCAAAACAGACCAGTGAGACTAGATCAACTAGACCAAACTGTTTTGCGAACATAAATCAGCCAATCTCAGTAAAGGTCACAAGAGGTCAAGTAGGTTTTCTTCCTTACCTCATACGTTGGAGAGAGTCGGCCGTGGACGCGAGACTGTACAGCTGGCAGGACGCTGGTCTTTGAATGCAGTGGTGTGGTTGAGCTAATGTCCTCCCGATCGCTGCCTCTGGTGCTTATCATCAACCGCGGGAGAAAATTCGCCTATTTGGTCCAATAAGCATGTGCTCGGGGCAGATGATGTCATTGCTCGTCTAACCTGTGCTCCATTACAGGTAAATAACACAACAGAGATGCTAAATGAGTCTCGCTGGCTCATTACAGATGCACCATTTAAAAAAAACATCAGGCTCCTCATATGAAACACAACCCTCCCTCCGGGGCTAGAAAAGTGACTGCTATCGTTTAGCGATAAGTACATTCAGTTTCATAGATGCTATTGTGAATCGGAGACTCTGATTAGCGTCCACGCTAATCTCCCGTGTGTCTCGATGGATTAGCCGCACGGGGTCAGGACTGTTGATGTATTTCCGTTTCTTTTCCCGATGAAATATCGGCTCGCTCGCTCAGATTAGCGTTTGTTTTTTTGCTGCATTTATTTGTACTTAAATCTAGCCGTGGGTTCTGATCGTTCACTGTAGTGCAAACAAATGAAACAGAACATAAATCTGGGAGTTTGAACATGCAGACTCTTACTGACAACACACAATGAGGTCAGATGGGCTTTTCGTAAAATGAAATGACTATAAAGCTTCATGGAAAAGCCCTTTAGGGTGGATAAACCCCACCTCTGTCAATTTATTAAAGACCTTTTTTCCTCTAGAAAAGTCACCTGCCTTTACTTTACAGGGTCAATTATAAACCAAAATAATTTCAAAAAGACAATTTTTTAAATGTAATTTAAAATGCATGTGCCATGTTAATTTAATTGTAATATTTTATGCATGTTTTTACATAATTACATATTAAAAATATGTGACCCTGGACCACAAAACCAGTCTTAAGTAGCACAGGTATATTTGTAGCAATAACCAAAAATACATTGTATGGGTTGAAGTTATATTTTTCTTTTATGCCAAAAATCATTAGGATATTAAGTATTAAGTAATGATCATGTTCCATGAAGATATTTAGTACATTTTCTACCATAAAAACTTTAAAACTTAACTTTTGATTAGTAATATGCATTGCTAAGAACTTAATTTGGACAACTTTAAAGGCAATTTTCTCAATATTTTTTGCTTAAATTGATATTAATTTTAAAATGTATATACTTTTAAAATTACAATTATTCTTAAAAATATATAATTATATACCCTATACAACTTATTTGAACATTTCATTTTATATTTTATTTAAATTGCTTTATTATTTTTTATATTTCATTCAATTTTTTGATATAGTCCCCAGTGTTAAATCAACACTGCTCAGAGTACATATGGTCCCACTCCAGATAGTGTTAAAGTAACACTGAAGCAGTGATTAAGCTAACGAGATAATTAGGTGATTAACGAAGTGATGATTGATCATTATTGAAGACACCTGATATTAATAAGCAGAATCACCAAAGGAGAAAACCAAAATTTTTTAAGCAACCATTCTAGTGGTCAATGTTTGCATTAGTTGGGCTCTTGACCCTTATATCTTTAACACTAGATTTTGTTTGGCTGCTGTGTTTGAGTTAAAACAGCCAGACATAAGCTCATGTCCTCAGGTGATGATTGTGTTTTAACATATTCATTGTTTGATGTGAATCGCATAGTGTCTAATCTTAGTTTTTTTTTTTTTTTTGCTTACTGTAATAGCCTTTACAATCCACAAAAGATCCAGCACTTCCTATTTTTTTTTTTTTAGAAAATATTTTTTTACAATCTGTTTTAAAGTAAAAGTATTTCATATCAGCACACATAGACATCGAGAACCAGCCCATGAATCTCAACAATGGTGACAAATGGCATATTCAGATAAACAGATCAACTCTGAACTCTCATAATTTATGCATGCCGCAATGCATGATGGGAGTCATGGATGAGTTCTGATTGGCTGCAACACGCTTTTTGATGGTCACCGTCTTTGTGATTCTCACGCTGATTCTTCATGTCTGTGTGTCTAAATTAAAATAAACTCTTTTTTCATCATCTGTCTGATTATGCCAAAACTGATTGCTCTTTTGTTCACAGTTTCTTGTAGTCTGTAAGGAAATCCTATGTCAAATACTCAAGTCACTATATGATGACTATGTCAAGCACAGTCAATGTCAGCTGATAACTTTAGCTCTTGGCTTGTCTGGCTGCTATAACTCAGTAATTGCAGCCAAACAAGACCTAATATTGAAGATATAAGGGTCAAGAGCCTAACTAATGCAAACACTGACCACTATAATGGTTGCTTAAAAATGTAGGTTTTCTCCTTTGGTGATTCTGCTTATTAACATCAGGTGTCTTCAATAATGATCAATCATCACTTCGTTAATCACCTAATTATCTCGTTAGCTTAAACACTGCTTCAGTGTTACTTTAACACTATCTGGAGTGGGACCATATGTACTCTGAGCAGTGTTGATTTAACACTGGGGACTTTACCTTTCCTTGAATATTGCTATACATTTTAATTCATATTTATCTCTCTGAATTGCATTTTAATGAAATACAGTTAATAAGTATTAATTATAATTATTAATGCATCTACATTAAACCTTTGAAATTATAAATTAAATATTATTCCCTTTTGAATTACATTTTGATTATTTTATTTTTATTCCTTATTATTTTATTCATTTTTCATTAAATTCAGCCATAGGTAATCACAGGTAAGCACTACAAGTGTAATATAGAGAGTTTTTACGCCATGTCATCAATCGGCAATACTGAACCGAACGGAACTTACATATTTTTCTGATTATCGCTGATGAAACGGTCAATTATTGTCATGTTTTGGGTTGTACTAATCGGTCAGACTGGTTTTTCAGCATTTTTGTGTATCTGAACCCTTTCCAACAATGACTGTATAATTTTGAGATCCATCTTTTCACACTGAGGACAACTGAGGGACTCATATACAACTATTACAGAAGGTTCAAACGCTCACTGATGCTACAGAAAAAACAATGCATTAAGAGCCTAACTTTTTGAATTTAAAGATCAGGGTAAATGTTACTTATTTTGCTTCTGGGAAACATGCAAGTATCTTCTATAGCTTCTGAAGGGCAGTACTAAATGAAAAAAAAAAGATATTTAGGCAAAATAAGAAAATGTACACGTCTTCATTCTGTTCAAATGTTTTCACCCCCAAGGTCTTCACCCATCTGGAGCATCAGTGAGCATTGAACCTTCTGTAATAGTTGCATATGAGTCCCTCAGTTGTCATCAGTGTGAAAAAAAAAATCTCAAAATCATACAGTCATTGTTGGAAAAGGTTCAAGTTCACAAAAATGCTAAAAAACCAAAACAAATTGTGTCAATCTGAAGGAGTTTTCTAAAGAACAGCAGGCAGTTTAACTGTTCAGGACAAACAAGGGACTCAGGAACATATTTCACTAAAAAACAGCTGTGGATCATTCAGGCAACAACACAGTATTAAGAATTAAGTGTACAGTATGTAAACTTTTGAACAGGGTCATTTTTATAAACTCAACTATTATTTTCTCTTGTGGACCATATGTAAATATTTTATGTAATGAAATATCTTATTCAGGTCAGTGCTACATAAAAAATAACATGCATTTTGTATGATCCCACTTATTTTGGTCAAATAATTAACATTTTGCAGATTCTGCAAGGTGTACATATAAATATATATATAGTAAATGAAGGCTGCATGATTGACCCACGTGATCATAAATGTAATAATTTCTCTGCCAGAGCATCTCCTATCCTGAAAAACAGCCGCTTTTGATGTTTTGATGTTGAGACCTTTGCTCTGGAATCGCTCTAAACACACACAGCTCTGATCTTACTTTCATCTTGAGTCTGTCTCATTTTCCTAACATGCAAGTTTCTAACATTATTACCCTGCACAGTCCATATACTTCCACTCTTCTGCAACTCACCAAGCCGTATTAACATAGCATCTTTCCCTGATGAACAAGACAGAAGAATGCGGCCATCACTCTCGACGACATTTATGATCAACAAAAGAACAGGTTTGGACTGGCCCTGCTAGCAGTTGAAGCAAAAACAAGCACATTAACCAAAGAAGTTTTCATTATTTATGCACTACCTGTGCTAACAACTGCAGGTGGGCCGCTAATGCAGCGTTTGCTTCCACATCTTTCAAGGAACGTTCAACAAACGAGTCGTTAACAGCAGTTTATCGGAAACGAGGTGCTTTTCATGGATTGGTTTACCCAACAGGCAGCGAGTGTGTTTAATACGCCTGTGATTTAGGGTTGGATCCTTGTCAGCACAATTCTCGGCTGGTTTTAAAACACCATGGTGACCTCTGCTCAGAGTTTGTTCTTAGACATAATATATGTGATCTCTCCACCATCTAAGCATTTTTCACAAGCGTTTATGAAGCATCAGTAGACGCTGTAGGGAAGTGTCCTATCTTTACCTTGAGTTGCTCAACTTTACAAGACCGTAAACACATCTGCAAAACTCGCTTTAATCCAGCTATTTATTAACCGTTTTAAAGGAAATTCAGCAACAGAATGTTCATAAACTTTATACCACCAAGAAACAACTTTCCAGGTAAAGCTTTGGTATATTTCTTAACACACAAGGCTTCTTCTGACTTTTTTCTTGCAACTGCTAGCATACAGCGACTTTTTCTTGTCATTCTGAGTTTCCATTTCACAATTCTAACTTTTTTTCTCAGAAATCAGTTTCCATTTTGCAATTCTGATATGTTTCTCAGAATTCTGAGTTTACATTTCTCAATTCTGACTTTTTCTAGGAATTCTGAGTTTGCATTTCGCAATTCTGATATATTTCTAGGAATTGTCAATTTACATCTCACAATTCTGACTTTTTTTTTCTCGGAAGTCTGAGTTTTCATCTCGCAATTTTGTGATATTTCTCTGAATTTTGAGTTTGCGTTTTGCAATTCTGATATTTTTCTCAAATTCTGACTTCACATCTTATAATTCTGACATTTTTCTCATAATTCTGAGTTTGCATTTTGCAATTCTGACATTTTTCTCTGAACTTTGAGTTTTCATCTGGCAAAAAGTTTGCATTTCAAAATTATAATTTTCACTAAATTCTCAGTTTATATCTCACAATTCTGACATTTATTCTCATAATTCTAAGTTTTCATTTCACAATTTTATAATTTTTGTTAGAATTTAGAGTTTGCATTTAACAATTCTGATAATTGTCGCAATTCTGATATTTCTCTTGGGATTCTGAGTTTACATCTCGCAATTCTCTCATTTTTGTTGGAATTTAGAGTTTGCATTTAGCAATTCTGATATTTTTCTCAGAATTGTGAGGTTACATGAGATTACAACTTTTTTTCTTTGAATTTAGAGCTTACATTTCACAATTATGACTTTTTTAGAATACAGTTTTTTTTTCCCGCAACTCTCATATTTTTCTTGGAACTCTGAGTTTTCATCTTGCAATTGTCATTTTTGTTGGAATTTTGAGTTTGCATTTCACAATTCTAATATTTTTCTCAGAATTTTGAATTTGCATTTTGCAATTCTGACATTTTTTCTCGGAATTCTGAGTTTACATCTCAGAATTCAGAATTTTTTTCTGGGAATTCTAAGTTTCATCTCGCAATTCTGACATTTTTTTCTCTGAATTCTGAGTTACAATCTCGCAATTCAGACATTTTTCTTGTAATTTTGAGTTTGCATCTCGCAACTCTGACATTTTTTCTCAGAATTCTGAGTTTCCATCTTACAACTCCGTAATTTTTCTTGGAATTTTGAGTCTGCATTTCGCAATTCTGATATTTTTTCTCGGAATTTCTGGCATTTTTGTCCAAATTTGAGGTAGTTTCCATTTAGCAATTCTGATTTTATATCTCACATAATTTTTTATCTTTTTTTTTGAAAGGTACAGAGTTTACATCTTGCATCTTTGACTTTTGTTTAGTTTACATCTCACAATTAATAACTCACAATGATATAACACAGAAAAAAAAACTTACAGCACTGCAAATCCAATCTGGAGGTTGGATAACCCAAAATCTAGCAAATCGAGATCACAATCCCTCCTGCACCAAATGACTCTTTCAGCTATTAGAGTGAGAAATCAATGTGGGTTTATGTGTAAAAAATACCTTCAGGCTGCGAAAAGGGCTGGAATGCAATAGAGAAACACTAAAGGGGGAAGTTGTGGGTGAGCTTATCAATCAAACAATACAGTTCACATAAATGACAGCAATAAACGCACAGGTCAGGTTGTGAGCGCGCTGCCGTTCCCACGAGCCAACCGTCTCATGTAGTACTATAACGCAGCCTCATAAAAATCATCAGCACTGTAGGACCGCTCTAAAATCAACAGCCCTAAACCCACGTCATCAATGGTCTTTAGCCCGGCGTAATTTACAGCTTAGTGACTACGTGCCTTCGTGGGCCCGCCGTGATCACGAGACAATTAGCGCAGAGTATTTGCCTGCCATCACCGCGAGGAGTTCTGTTCAACTTAAATGCTTCTGACAACCAAATGATAGGCTGATGATTTAGAGGCTAATTAATGAAATAATACATTGGAGGCTCATGCCGCACTTTAATCTGTTCAGTATGGCGCTGACTGATGAATGGGCCCTCACCTGATTGATAGGGCCAATTAGCGCCAGTCCATTCTTGAATCGCTCTGGGAACCATAACCGCTGCTGCGCTCCAAACACAAACGGTGACCGAATACATAAAAGGAGGCCATAACTGGATCAAAAACAATGGAAATTAACACAATACTACAGGAAAAATGATATGATCTCACTGGGCAATGATATTGTTATGCAGGAATAGTTGGAGCACAGATTTGCTTTGATCAGCGTTTGATGAACTGTTCATCGATAAAGTTCACTGTTGGCTAAATGTTAAGACCTGTTTTTCTAGATTATTCAAGTTACTTGTCAAATAAATAAATAAATAAATAAAACAAATATTAAAAAATATATTTGTGCAAAAAAGCGAAATTAAATACAACGTAAATATTAGATTAAAAATTTTTATTTTTATGTTGGGACCTAACTAACTAACTAACTAACTAAAAAAAAAAAAATTAAGTGCCATAATTAATAAAAAATAAAAAAATTAAAATAAATTTAAGATAAATAGAAATACCAAAAACAAAACCATAAACTAAAAATGACAAACAAACATAAAATTAAACTTAAAGTAAAATTTAATTGAAATTCAAAAATAAAACCAACTAATACATTTTATAATAGTATATAAATCCTAAACACTAAATAATATAATATAATATAATAATCGGTTTAAGAATAGTAAAAAATTAAAAAAACAATTGCACTAAAATGAAATTAAATAAAATTAAAAAAAAGTTGAAGTGCCATAATGAAATTGCAAAGTGAAAATGGAATAATAAAAGCAACTAATAAATAATACAATAGTACTATAATATATAAATTGTATTAATATACATACATATATACATATATATATATATATATATATATATATATATATATATATATATATATTCAATTAAAAAAAGTTGAAGTGCCATAATTAAAAAAATAAAAATAAATTAAAATAAATTAAAGCTAAAGGAAAACACCCAAAACAAAAAAAAAAAAAAAAAAAAATGGCAAAAGCATGACATTAAACTGAAAAAAAAAATAAATAAAATAAAATAAAATTGATAATGCAAAAATAAAAGCAAATAATAAGCCATGCTTTTTTTAAATATTAATTGCAAAAATGCGGAATTAAATAAAATATAAATATTAGATTAAATGTTGGCAACTAACTTAAACTTTTTCAAGTGCCATAATTAATAAAAATAAAATAAAAATAAATTAAGACTAAATGGAAATACCCAAAACAAAACCAAAAACTAATAAAAATGACAAAAGCACAAAAGTAAACAAAGTAAAATTTAATTAAAAAGTAAAAAGGCAAGAATAAAAGCAACTAATAAATGATATAAATATTATAATAGTATATAAATCATACTAAAATAACACTGAATAATATAATATAATATAATATAATATAATATAATATAATATAATATAATATAATATAATATAATATAATATAATATAATATAATATAATATAATATAATATAATATAATATACTGGATTAAAACAAATGATATATTTTGCCCAAGGTGTACGTAGCTATTTTTCTCAAAGATTTTATAAACTTTGTATATAAAAATTACATGATGTGAGATGAAACTGTCACATTTTAATAAAAAAAATAAAATAAAAAAACCTGTACTCTAGTATGCTTACAGATCTCTACAGCAGGACCGGCCTATTGGGGCCACAAGCCATATTTGTTAATGCGAGTGTGGTGTCTGGATGTGAACAGCGCTGACCCTCGCTGTCTGTCTGCGGAGACTCTCTCCCATCTGACAGCCTCAGCCGGAGACGCTCAGCGGTCCAGACAAAAGGCTGCGTATGCAGATCCCATCAGCCACAAGCCATCATATCACTGACGGATGTTTACAATAGGGTCATAAAATATCAAAAACAGGAACATCCTCGGAGCCTGTAACTTTCAAAAACCCTAAATCTTCATGCCAGCCGGATGCACGCGGCGCAGACGCGGCTGAAGCGCTCGTGTGAGGTCAGCGTTTCCCCGGGGCCAGACGCACACACAACACTAAACGCCTCCGTTTGACGCTCATGCGGATTGAAAGCGAGCATGTTCCCCGCGACCCGACGCTGGAGCGCATCTTACCGTTAGTGACAGGCTTGTCCCCGCATCGCCCCCCAACAATGAATATTCCTCTCCAGCTGCAGCCCGTCATACCAACCACTTCCTGTCCCACAACAGAACAACACTTGATTCTAACATTTCAGACTGTGAATACCAGTTTTAGGACATGTACCTTAAAGTAACATAGAAACGGCAGATATCCAAGTCATATTTCAACCCTAAAACAAAGACTTTCAAACAAGATCAAAATTTTCATTTTGCAAAAAGAAAATGAAGACTACTTTAGGACCATGACATTTTTTGCAGACATCATTTTGCATCCCAATCTGATATTGCCATAATGTACTGAAAAAAATTAATCGTTATTATTGCAACATATACAGATATTAAACGTTTTGTTTTGCTTTATATTACATACATTTATATTACACTTTTTTACATAACAAGCTATTAAAATAATTTTTGGCTGAAATGTAAACAGTTAGAAAGGTTAAAAGGGTAAGAAATGTTCATAAAAAATGTTAATAAACTGTTGCCATGTCAGCTAAAAAGACAGCAAAAACACATAAAATGAATAAAATGCATATTAAAATTCAAAGAAAACTGAAAGCATGAAAAAAGCACATTCACAAAAATAATAAATATTATTCTAGTATATAAATACTAAAATAAAACTAATATAATATTCCCATATTTTTGAGTGAAATTCCCATTATTGTAACAGTATGTCTATATACAATTAATTTAAATAAAATAAAATAAAACAAAACAAAAAAACTGAAATAAAAATAAATTCATCCTAAATAGAAATATAAAAACATCAAATGACAACATTAAATAAATAAAATGAAAACCAAAAACATACAAAGCTAATTCAAACTATCAAGAAATATTATTTTTGTACATAAATACTAAATAAATAACACCAGTAATAATTCAATTTATATGTGATTATTCTCATTATTGTAATACAGTTTATATTTATATACAACTAATATAAATATATAATGCACATGTGGTAAATTTGAGGAAAAATTCAGTAACATAAAAACAGAAATAAAAATAAATTAAATCTAAATAGAAATAAAAAAACAATACAAATGACAACAAATTAAAATGAAAACCAAAAAAAAACAAAAACAAAAACAAATTTAAATGCAAAATCAAAATATCAATAAATATTACTAAATAAATAAGAGCAGTAATATCTCTGTTTTATAAGTGATGATTCTCATTATTGTAATACAGTTTTAATTTATATTTAATATATTTATATTTACATATTACTAATATAAATATATTGTGAACTTGTGGTCAATTTTAAAAACAATTCTCTAACAAAAAACATAAAAAAATAAATTCAATGTAAATAGAAAAACTAAAATGACAACAGAATACAAAATTAAAAAATAAAATTAAAACCAAAAGCATAAACATAAATGAAAATTAAGATAAATGTTATTTTAGCATATAAATACTACATATAACACTAGTAATCATTTTATTTTAATATGATTTTTCATTTTTGTAATACATTTGGAAAAAAATAAAAATAAATAAATATAAATTACAACATAAAATAATACAAAAAAGAAAAGAAAAACAAAGCATAAAAGTAAGTGCAAAGTGCAGATTTAAAATATGAATAAATATTATTATAGTATATAAATTATACTAAAATAACACTGGTAAGAATTGCAATTTTTTGTGATTTTAGTGATTATTCTCACTGTCTAAATAAATAAATAAATAAAAAATAAATGTTATAAAAATATTAAATAAATATTAAAAATACTAATAATAGACATAAAATTAAAAACATATATGTGACCCTGGACCACAAAACCAGTCTTAAGTCGCTGGGGTATATTTGTAGCAATAGCCAAAAATACATTGTATGGGTCAAAATTTTTGATTTTTTTTTTATGCCAAAAATCATTAAGAAATTAAGTAAAGATCATGTTCCATGAAGATTTTTTGTAAAATTCCTACTGTAAACATATCAAAATGTAATTTTTGATTAGTAATATGCATTGTTAAGAACCTAATTTGGACAACTTTAAAGGTGATTTTCTCAGTATTTTTGATTTTTTTGCATCCTCAGATTTCTGATTTCAAATAGATGTATCTCAGCCAAATATTGTCCTATCCTAACAAACCATACATCAATAGATGTATAAATCTCAGTTTTGTCAAATTTAACCTTATGACTGGTTTTGTGGTCCAGGGTCACATATAATATGCTAAAATATACTATTACATTAACATGAAATAATGACAATTCTGTCTCAAAAATCTGTAAAAAAAAAAAAAGGTCTTCATTTTCTAATCCAAGATGAAATTAAAACATAACATGACCTTTACATCTTTGACAGTTTTGACGAGATTCACCCGTTTACAGTCCGTCTTTTATGCTTTGCATCATTCAGTGAGCAACACTGTCCTTAAAGCTCCTCAAGACAAGAAGGTGAGAGAGAGAAAGAGCGGGAAGTGTGTAAAAGAGAGCTAAATGTGAAAGAATGAGGCGATGGGACAGATAAACAACAGATACACATACAGTAGTGGGCTGGCAATGACGCAGATGCGAGCTGAATTAGCCGGCACTGATTGAGCTAAATGTGGTAAAGACGCAGTTCAAACAGGGTTAGTGTGTTTGCCGCTGCCAGACGTGCTGATCAAGTGTGCAATCGTGTCCTTTGGGAGCACAGGAACTGTAATGTTACGCCATGTGCAGATGGAAATCACACTCAGGCCCAACAGGAAGTGAAAGAGAGGAGGATTGAGAGAGCCACTAAACCTCTGACAGTTATGGATCAGAAAGGAACTGAAGGACGTCTATAATGATGCTCAACTAAAACGTAGCCTTTTTAAAACTTTTATTGAGACTGAAGGCGGAGAGGAGTGTCGTTACTACTATGCAGGACATTTTCATGTCTCCATCATTTACTCCAGTTTCTGCCACTGAATAAAAATATAAAAAGGTAACTGTGACTTTTAATCTCATAAAGATAAAGCTCTTCAGACTTCTCATAACTTTGTGCTTAGTTCTCACATCTCTATGTTTTTGTTTGCTTGTTGTTTCCACCACAGAATAAAAAATAATAATATTATTACTTTTTCCTCTGACTCTTCTCTGAGTTTATAACTCAGAGTTCAGACTTTTCTTCTTATTTTTTCCCCTCAGAATTTCACGTTTCTATCTCACAATACAGATATAAAATGCTTTCAAAATGTTCAAAGAAATCTGAAAAATATTTTGTGAGATATAAATTCAAGATTGTAAGGAAGAAAGTCTGAATTGGAAGTTGCAATAAAATTTATTTATTTATTTTAATTCCTTCTTAATATTAGGTACAATTTACAACTTTTCATATGAATTAATATATTTTTACATCATATTATATTATATTGCATCATATTATACTATATTATAATTGTTATATATATATATATTGTGACAGCCACGGTGGCTCTAGCGACTAACACGTCTGCTTTGTGCACAAGGTTGTGCTAGACACATGGGTTCGAATCCCATTTTGCTTATGCTGAATTGTTGGCATTATATCCAACAAAAAAAAGTTCCCCAAATGCCAACACTCAACGTGACAGCCACGGTGGCGCTAATGACTAACACGTCTGCTTTGTGCACAAGGTTTTAGGGGCAGCCGTGGCCTAATGGTTAGAGATTCGGACTTGTAACCCAAAGGTTGCAGGTTCGAGTCTCAGGTCCGGCAGGGATTGTAGGTGGGGGGAGTGAATGTACAGCACTCTCTCCACCCTCAATACCACGACTGAGGTGAGTCCCTTGAGCAAGGCACCGATCCCCCAACTGCTCCCCGGGCGCCGCAGCAATGGCTGCCCACTGCTCCGGGTGTGTGTTCACGGTGTGTGTGTGTTCACTACTGTGTGTGTGCACTTGGATGGGTTAAATGCAGAGCACAAATTCCTTGTATGGGTCACCATACTTGGCCTCACTCACCCCCTTTCCCTTTCCCTTATATATATATATTATTTTTTTTTTATATATATATTCTTATGTCTCCAAGTGCAATTTATACATTTTTATTTTATTTAGTCTTAATTTTATGTACAATTTACAATTTTTAATTTAAATTAATATTATATTATATTACTTTTTAATATATTACATTTTTAATTTACTATATTTTTTAATATGTTATATTTTTTATATTTTTGTCCCCAAGTGCAATTTACTTATTTTATTTTAATTCTTAATATTGGGTATATTTTATTTTTTAAGTCTGTCTTAATACTGGGTACAATTTACAAATTTCTATATGAATTAAAACTTATACATTTTTAATATATTATGCATATTTTTTTATATTGTATTAAGTGCAACTTGTTTTATTTTTGAAGTCTGTCTTAATATTGGGTACAATTTACAACTTATATTATATTATATATATATATATATATATATATATATATATATATATTTTTTTTTTTTTTTTGTAAAGTTTATTTTATTTTATTTTTAACTCCGTCTTAATATTGGGTACAATTTACCATTTTTCATATGAATTAATAGTTTTATATTATATTATATTGTATTATATTATATTTAATTACATATATATTTTTTCGAAGTCTGTCTTAATATTGGGTACAGTTTACAACTTTTTATGTGAATTAAAATGTGTATATTACATTATATTATACATTTTTTTATATATTATATATATATTTTTTTATATTGTATTTTTCTGCCCAAGTGCAACTTATTTAATTTTAAGTCTGTCTTAATATTGGGTACATTTTACAACTTTTCATATTAATTAATACTTATATATCACTATTATATTGTATTATATTAAATTATATTTTTTTTGTCCCAGAGTGCAATTTACAATTTTTTTTTTATTTTGCATAAAGATTTTTTAAAAGTCATTCCTTAATTTACCCATTCTTTCTGCAAATTAAATATTTAAAATAAACATATTTATACTATATTTAAAAAATATAGTTTTAATTATTATCAGTTGAAGTCTGCCAACCATTAAGTGCTAGTCCGAGACTCCCATCTAAACGCTGTCTTAAGTGAGGGTCTGTGGGATAAGTGTCAGTCTTTTTTTTGTCCAAAGATGGTCAAGAGTTGTTAAGTTTCGTAATGATCATCAATCGCCTCCAGAGGTTGCATCATGGAATTATTAAGCAGCCCGCACTAAAGCTAAAAAATGCAGGAGTTTAAACTCTCTTTCATTCTCAGGCTCATTAAAAGCACTCTAGCGGAGAGATGAGTTTCTTCATGTTGGACATGAAAGCGTCCTGACTTGAGGAGGTAACCCGTTGCACTCAACTCTAGTGGGAGATCCGGTCTTTTAGCATTGCGAGAGCAGCTGGTTTCTGCCGTCTGGCCCTGTGATCTGACACGTCGGGGAGTTGGACTTCACAGCTCTGAGTGAAACGCCTCGGGCGTCTGAAAGGACCGAACGCGTTTCGCACATCTACGGCCTCAAATCAAAAATGAATAGCACAACATCTGAGGAGGGCAAAGCAAAACAGTCAGCCGTCCACCACCCCAAAATCACTGAGGGTCACGCTCACGTCGCTCATGTTTTCCACCCAAGGCGTGCAATGATTAAGACAATGATGATGAGAGAATAGAAACTTCATGATCTACTCACACCCACATCATTCCAATCCAACATGATGCTATTTTCCCAGTGAAACATAAACGCATTCAAGAACTCGCAAGCACATGAAATAGTTCATGTGTCGAGCTGCAAAAAAGCACCATAAACACACCATAAAAGTAGTCCTGAGGTCATATAATGGCTTTGCATGAGGTACAGACTGTTATGATAGATTCATTATGTTACGCACAAGATATCATTTAAAAGTTTGGGGTCGGTAAGATTGTCTTAGAAGTACTTTGTCATTCAAAATTGTATTTATTTAGACAAAATAGTATGGAATTTTAATGTTATCACCATAACATGAAAGAGAAAAATATTGATCAGAATTGTATTATCATTGCATTTGTTAGTATTTTATTTTATTTTGTTGTAATGTTTTTTGGGGTATGACAAGCACATGATCTAATATTTTATTTGATTATATTTTATCTTATTTTATTTTAATGTTTTTTGGAGCATGACAGGCACATGAACTAATATTGTATTTGTGTGTGTGTGTGTTTTTTGGGGTATGACAAGCACATTATCTAATATTTTATTTGATTATATTTTACCTTATTTTATTTTTGTCCTTTTTGAAGCACGACAGGCATATTAACTAATATTTTATTTTATTTTAGTGGTTTTTGGAACATGACAGACACATGAAGTACTATTTTATTTTATTTTATTTTAGTGTTTTTGGGGGTATGACAGGCACATGAAGTAATATTTAATTTAATTTTATTATTTTTGTGATTTTTGGACCATGACAAACATATGAACTAATATTTTATTTTATTTTGTTTTATTTTTATTTTATTTTATTATTTCTGTCCTTTTGGGAGCATATTAACTAATATTGAATTTTATTATATTTAATTTAATTATTTTATTTTAGTGCTTCTTGGAGCATGACAGGCACAAAAACTAAAATTGTATTTTATTTAATTTTTTGTTTTTGTCCTTTTTTGAGCATGAAAGGCATAAAAAAATAATATTTTATTGTTTTATTTTAGTGTTTTTTGGAGCATGACA
>NC_133364.1:5339140-5369977 GCF_049309525.1 Garra rufa
AGCCTTTCTCTTCTGTTTGTAGTACCTCGGACATTTCTGTACTTTTATCCTAAAACACGATTCGCTCTTTTTGAAGTTTGTGCTCTGTGCTGGAATGTGCTGTTGTATTTATTTAACTTTCAGATAAATATATGCATCTATCTATCAGCGGTCAACTCTGCGCTCGCAGCTTTGCTGGCCAAGCATGAAAGCAATACGAGCGCTAGCCCAAACAAAGCACGGAAAGCATAAATTCATGGAGAAATATTTAATGAGGGAGAGAGCGCTTCACGTTTATCTGAGAAAAGAAACACAATATCTCATTCAGTCATAGAGAAAGAAGAAAAAGAGATTCAGGGACCTTTGTAATTGCATACAAATGTATTACTAATACTATTTTTGCAGTGTGTTTGACAAAATATGAAGCATACAACAAAACACACTGGAATAATGCATCCCACAGTGCAAACCACTTAACCTGACCTTAAGTTCTAGATTTATATGAACTGCAAACTCATTTTATGATTTGCAACTCTTTCTAGGATCATGACTTGATCAGACCTGCGAAAGTTAAGACATTTTAATACAAATTTTAATTAAAAATACAGAAATATGGATGCTGCTTGCAGAATTAATCATCGACAGGATAGCATATTACTGTTTGATATGATTATTGAAATGCAGAAAGTTTTAATAAACACCAAAAATTATCTGTTACATTTTTTTTGGGTATATATATATATATATATATATATATATATATATATATGTGTGTGTGTGTGTGTGTGTGTGTGTGACCCTGGACCACAAAGCCAGTCATAAGGTTACATTTTCCGAAACTGAGATGTATACATCAATTGAAAGCTCAATAAATAAGCTTTGTATTGATATATTGTTAGGACAGGACAATATTTGGTCGAGATACATCTATTTGAAAATCTGGAATCTGAGGGTGCAAAAAAATCAAAATGCTGAGAAAATCACCTTTAAAGTTCTCCAAATTAAGTTCTTAACGATGCATATTACTAATCAAAAATTACATTTTTATATATTTATAGTAGGGATTTTACAAAAAATCTTCATGGAACATGACCTTTACTTAATTTCCTAATGATTTTTGGCATAAAAGAAAAATCTAGAATTTTCACCCATACAATGTATTTTTGCAAATATATATATTTTTACAAATATACCCCAGTGACTTAAGACTGGTTTTGTGGTCCAGGGTCACACACACACACACACACACACACACACACACACACACACACACATATATATATATATAATTTTATTATTATTATGTTTTTAAAGCAAGTTTCTAACATATGAACGCAAAATCAAAGTTAATTGAGACTTCTCACAAGTCAGATATAAACTCAGATTTGTGAGATAAAAAGTTACTTTTTTATTTTTTTTTATTCCATTGCAGAAACAAGCTTTCACAATAATGCTCACTAAAGCTGCATATATTTGATTTAAAAAATAATGTAAAATTATGAAAAAATATGAAATATTATTTCAATTTAAAACACCTTCTTTTATTTTTTTTCTGTGATGTAAAGCTGAATTGTCAGCATCATTACTCCAGTCTTCATTGTCACATGATCCTAATATGCTAATCTGCTGCTCAAGAAACATTTCTTATTATATCAATGTTGAAAACAGTTGCAAATAGCCTAGTTCAAAAGAACAGTATTTATTTGAAGAAAAAAAACAAACAAACAAAAAAAAACATTCCTATTATTTTACGTCCTTGTTGAATAAAAGTGTTCAACTTTTGTATATATATATATATATATATATATATATATATATATATATATATATATATATATATATATATATATATATAGTGTGCAGTATGTACTGGTCCAGTCAGTGTTTACACAATTACAGTACTAATATGCTAATAAGATCAAAGGACGACACGCATTAAAGCAGAAAGAAGACTTTCTGTCCAGATAGACGAAGGCTGTTCCCTGATGTTCAGAGTTATGTCACCTTTACGCAAGATAAAGTGAGCTTGAGAGATGTGCTGAAAGTTTAATATCCCAGGAGGGTTTGATCAGAGAGAGCAGCCATCAGTCAAATGTATACGCAGACACAAGGCGCTCCACATGTCCGGATGACCCGATTGCCCCGCCGCCGGATTACGCCATATTTACAATAATTCACTCTCTTTGTCACCTGCCCGCCAGAGGTGAAATCATCCGTTATCACGCTCGAGCTCTGACGGGAGCACACTTTTATTCCAACCAATCATTTCTTCATCTCCATCTGCCTCTTGCCTGCACTGCTGACTCGACTCTTTGAACCAGCAATTTTCTTTTTTGCTCCTGGGAGCGGAGCCTGTATTTTTTACAGTGTAATTCTCTCTGTCATTATTTCAAATAGGCTGGAGGTAAAGACAGGAGAGAGAGAGAGAGAGAGAGAGAGAGCGCAGGATATTTGGAGGTAGCAGTTGGAAACAAAGCCTATGACCGAAAAACACACTGATCTGATTACATCTGAAGTATATAATGCATTTAACTGAGTCAAGTTACATTTATTTATATCGTGCTTTCAGATTGTTTCAAAGCAGACAGGAAAATAAGTCTCAGTGCATGCGGTAAGTCTGCATGCGTGTAGTAAAATGAATCAATTATGAAACAAATTCAGTTTCAGCTGTAAAGTAGCTCCTTATTCAGCTCAATTTAGTTCAATGCTGATTCAATTCAGTTCAGTAACTTTATGAAACAAAGTCAATTCCAGATCTACAGAAGTTATTGTTGTTATTCAGTTGATTTAATCAATTTTAACTGTAAAGCGCTATTTAAGTTACTAGTGTCATTATATAGCTCAGTTCAATTCAGTGGTGATTCAATTTAGTTAAATAACTTTGTCAACATTGCACAATTCATCAATTATAAAACAAATTCAATTTCAGCTACAAAGTAGTTCTAAAAGAAGATAGTGTAATTTTTCAGCTCAATTTAGTTCAATAACTTTGTCAATGTCAAAATTCATCAATCATGAAACATTCAATTTCAGCTTTACAGAAGTTAGTATCATTATTCAACTGAATTTAGTTCATAGTTGATTCAATTTAGTCCAATAACTGCGTTGATGTAGAGAAATTCATCAATTACAAAACAAATTCAATTTCAGCCACAAAGAATATCAGTTTAAAATAAAGTATCATTATTTAGCTCGATTTAGTTCAATGCTGATTCAGTTCAGTTCAGTAAGATAAAATGATTCAATTATGAACCAAAGTCAATTTCAGCTCTGCAGAAGTTGTCATTATTCAACTGAATTTAGTTCATGGATGGTTCAAAACCTGCGTCGATGTAGTGAAATTCATAAATTCTCAAACAAATTCAATTTCAGCCACAAAGAACGTGTGTACCAGATAAAGTGTTGCTATTTAGCTACATTTAGTTCAATGTCAATTTAATTCAGTTTGATAAGTGTGTCATTGTTGTGCAATTCATCAATTATGAGTTCAGTTTCAGGTGTAAAGCAGCTCTACGTAAGTTTATAGGGTCATTATTCAGCTCAGTTCAATGGTGATTCAATTTAGTTCAATAACTTTGTCAATGTCGCAAAATTCATCAATCATGAAACATTCAATTTCAGCTTTACAGAAGTTAGTGTCGTTATTCAACTGAATTTAGTTCCTAGTTGATCCAATTTAGTCCAATAATTGCATCAATGTAGAGAAATTCATCAATTAAATTAAATTCAGTTCAATAACAGTGTCAATGTTGTGGAATTCAACTGTATTTAGTTAAATTTCAACTGTAAAGCAACTGTAAAAATCAGTTAAATGACTTCGCAAAATTAATCAATTATGAAACAAATTCAATTTCAGCTATAAGTTCATTGCTGATTAGGTTCTCCATGTAAAACTCACAAATAAAGTCAATTTCAGCTCAACAGAATCAATTATTCAACTGCGTTTAGTTTATAGTTGATTCAATTTACTTCAATAACTGTCAAGCAAATTCACATTCAGCTGTTAAGTAGCTCTACAAAAGACAGTGTCGTTATTCTGAATCAATTCACTTCAATAACTGTCAGTGTTGTAAAATTCATCAATTATGAACCAAATGAAATATTAATAATTCAATTTTAGATATAAAGCACCTTTGTGCAATGCACTTGGGTTAACCTGACATTAGTGACTCATTTGACTCATTTTTTATAAATGCCAAATACTGGATTTTTAAAATGCTACAGGGAAGTCATTTGCTAAATGAAACATGTTGAGGTCATGTGACAAGCATGTAGCATACTACAGCTTGAAACTCCAATGCATAATGCATACTTTTTCATACAGGGCAATAAATAAATTATATACAGTATGTTATAGATGTATATAGTGTTCAGTATGCAGTAATCAGCTTTCAGAGTCACAGTTTAGTCATTTTAGTGATGAGAATTTTGTGGAAAATGTGTTTAAAATTGCATCATAATGAAAATATCTTGATGTTGTGGAATGGACTTTTCATTCATGCAAAATATAATTTAGGGTTATTTTTCTGTGATATTTTTCTCTGTCTCTATGGTAATTGAGTCCACTCAAAGTCTTTTTCCACCTGTTTTTCCTTTTTAATGATTTGATGACTCCGTCTAGAGCCCTGAGTTAAATGCTAAAGTTGTGTTTAAATCCCTAGAAAGCACCACTAATTAAAATACACTGATACTTTCCAACAGATGCTCAAATGTGTGATTTATACGAGTGGAAGAACCAAAACCCTTAATGTTACCATTCAGATAAATAGGTTTAATGTGGACAAACTGTTCTGAGAATGTTCCGTCTCGCCCGTGTGGTCGTCTTAAACCGGCAGGTGTTCTGCTTTCTTTTGGGTAACAAAAACCCTTAATAGTACGCCAACACAAAAGTGCCTTTGTGAACAGGGAGTCTTTTTTTGTATTAATGGACGCAGTTCAGCACGTAAGCGAGTTTGTGTGAGTGCGGTTTGGGTACTTTCACCATCCGCCAATCCTCCGATCCAAGTCCAACAGGGTAAAGAACACGTATACATCAAATAAAACTCAAATGTTTGGAGTAGGAAATGAGCAACCGGGAAAAAATGGAAGCGAGAGACTCTTCCCAAGCCAGATCCAGCGACAACGGCCAAAACGGACGGGTTACTGGGAAGTGTGTCGTCTCACTGCTTCTGGATTCATGCCACAAAGAAATTCTGGAAGCTCCCTAGATAGTGCAGAGATACGACTGCCGTCTTTCCTAAACACACACATTTGGCAGAAACATTCACACTGTATGAAAACAGAAGACGCCTGGCGCAGAGTCTCGAATCGGTGAACACAATGAAGGCCAGGAGCCGAAGCCACACTATCCAGACAGCAGGAGGAATACAGCACGAGTCAAATAAAGGCAATTAGACTGCAAGTCTCCCTCCTTGTTTTATTAGTCACTGCAAATCATTCCTGGATAATCCAGTGGAAACAAACTGATAAACATTCCACACAGGAGCTCGTTTACAAGCTGCTGCTAACTAAACCTTCCACTTGTTACGACCGCAGAAATTAAAAAACAGAAAGTCCTGGAACAACGGCCAGCGTCTGTCCGGCCCTCTGGAGCCCAAACGCTCAGTTTAATGGGACGATATTACGATGTGGGATTGAGATATTGTTTTGTGAAAAATGAACCGGTATTAAAAAAAAGCAATATTACAGTTATGGGCTGCATTAGACAGTAACTTGGAATAAAACAGGGCTTAAAAAAATTCTTGTTAGTAACTTGAGTGATACAGTTAAAGCTTTGATTTTTTTCCAATACAGTAATGTGTGTTTATATATAGATTTTCGAAGAAAATAAAAAAACAAACAGAAAAGAGCTTAGAAAATTGTACATAATATATTTGAATATTTTTTTTAATATATTATATTAAATAAAATGTAAAAAAAAAATTATATATACGGTCAGGTCCATATATATTTGGACACTGACACAATTTTTATTATTTTAGCTGTTGACCAAAACATTTTCAAGTTACAGTTATACAATGAATATGGGCTTAAAGTGCACACTCTGAGCTTTAATTTTTAGGGCAGTCTCATCAAATTGGTAAAAAGGTTAAGGAATTACAGCTCTTTAATATGTACCTCCCCCCTTTTTCAAGGGACCATAAGTAATTGGACAGTTGAGTCAAAAGCTGTTTCATGGACAGGTGTGGGCTATTCCTTCATTTTTTCTACATCAGTTAACCTGGTAAAAGGTTTGGAGTTGATTGGATGATCCTCTCCATGGTAATAAAACATTTTACAACATCCAGCCAAGTGAAGAATACTCTCCAGGAGGTAGACGTGTCACTGTCAAGTCTACAATCAAGAGAAGACTTCACCAGAGCAAAATAGAGAGGGTTTACCACAAGGTGCAAACAAGGCCAGATTAGACTTGGTCAAAAAACATTTACAAAAAGCCAGACCACCTCTGGAAAAGCATTTTTTTGGACTGCTGAAATTAAAATCAACGTGTACCAGAATGACGGGAAGAAAAAAGTATGGAGAAGGCTTGGAACAGCTTATGATCCAAAGCCTACAACATCATCATCTGTGAACATGGTGGAGCAGTGTATAGTAAAGACATGAGCATGGCTTCCAGTGGCACTGGGTTACCGGTGTTTAGTGATGATGTGACAGAAGACAGAAGCAGCCGGAAGAATTCTGAAGTGTATAGGGATATACTGTCTGCCCAGATTCAGTTAAATGGAGCAAAGTTGTTTGGGCGGCTCTTTATAGTACAAATAGACGATGACCTAAAACATACAGCAAAAGCAACCCAGGAGATTTTAAAGGTAAAAAAGTGGAATATTCTCCAATAGCCAAGTCAATCTTCTGATTTCAAAATGATTGAGCATGCATTTCACTTGCTGAAGACAAAACTAAAGGCAGAAAGACCCACAAACCAACAACAACTGAAGTCAGCTGCAGTAAAGGCCTGGCAAAGCACTACAAAGGAGGAAACCCAGTCTATGGTGATGTCCATGAGTTCCAGACTTAAGGCAGACATCGCCTGCAAATGATTCTCAACAAAATATTACAAAAATTAACATTTCATTTATGATTATATTTATTTGTCCAATTACTTTTGAGCCCCTGAAAATGGGGGGTCTGTGTATAAAAATGGTTGTAAATCCTTAGCATTTTATGTTATATTTTTGTTCAACCCCTTGAATTAAAGCTTGAAGTCTGCACTTCAATTTCATCTTGATTGTATCAGTTTAAATCTATTCTAGTGGCATACAGAGCAGAAATTATGAAAAGTGTGTCAGTGTCCAAATATATATGGACCTGACTGTATGTGTATGTATGTTTATATACACACACAGGCACACACAATATATTTTCATACAAATATATATATGAAAATATATATTTTATAATATTAATGACCTGTTAAACATTAGGTAACGTTTAATAAGTAGTAAACATTTACAACATTAACTTATATTTATAGCTATTAAAATAAATATATATACACATATATTTTAACTAATGATCTGTTGAGCATTATATAATGTTTGTTAAATTATTACAGTGTTACTTTATATATTTTGATCGTATTATTGTAGAAAGAAAGAAAATATTGCATTACTTCTATTATATTATACACATATATTTGTCATAACTATTCAATTACATATAGTTGAAATGAGACAGAAGACAAAAAATAAATAAAAATGAATAAAAAAAGGATGCATTACAATAATGACAATATGTAAGGAAAAATGTGGCAATGTAAATAAATAAATAATAAAAAATAAATAATAAATAAATAAATACATAAAATCCTAAAGACAGGTTTTATTTTGTTATGAAGAAATGTTTCTTATTTTATTTATTTATTATTTGGGCATGACATGCTTTTGTGAGATTTACCCATACTTTTATTTAAACATTATTTAAAATAAATAAACAAATAAATTATTAATAATAATAATAATAAAGTAAAAATAAAATACTTCTCAAAAAACAAAACTAGTTTTACCAAGTCATGGCATGTCTTCAAGTTTCGACGTCTGCAAACTTCTCAACTTCTCCTTGACTTTTAGACTGACTGAGAGAGAGACAGACAGAACAAAGGTAGAGAGACAGCGACCACATAACACATGCACAGCTCCCGTTCCCACAGTCGAGCAGCATTTCGTATAGAAACACGAGGTGAACCGTTAATATTGCGAGGAAAGATACAAAATCTGGCAGTTGCGTGCAAACCAATGAGACACGTAAACAGATTACAGTACATTTACCCCATTTATGAAGGTAAATGGCTTTTAAATGAAAACAGCATTTGTGGATGGGTTAGTGATACCTGTTTTTAAGAAATCACAAGGGGGGACGCAGTCGAGAAAATGTGTGTGCGCACAGAAACAGAGTCAGGCTTTATTAAACATCTGGGAGTCATCAGTTTGCTGCAGCGCTGTACTGAACTCAGCTGTGAGTGCAAACGCTGCTCTTGTTTTCACTGCTGCCTGCTTCACATCTACACAACACCTTCCCATAGGACGCATTGAGTATGGCAAGCCATTTTAACATTTAATCCTTACTATTCAAACATAATAGTACCTACTTTAATGCTACTACTACTTTTTTTTTTTAAACACAAGCATCTACTGCATTAAGTACTAGTATTATACAGTATGGCAAGCCAGTTTAACATTTAATCCTTACTCTTCAAACATACTAGTACCTATTATAATGCTACTATTACTTTTGTTTAACACTAACATCTATTGCATTAAGTACTAATACTAATTCATTAGGTACTAGTGCTTATTCCTGAGCTACTAGTAACATTTTAAATATACTACATACTTATTCATTAGATACTAGTTCCTATTTATTACATACTAGTTGATTAGTAACTATTTCCAGTTTCCACTGTTATTAGTAACACTCATTCCAATAGTGACTATTTTTTAAAAGTACTAGTAAGTATTCATTAAATACTAGTACTTTTAATTAGCCACTAGTATCAAAAATGTGCACTAGTATGTATAGAATAATTGTATGTAATAAATAAATACTAACATTTATTTAACAGGTACAAGTATCTAATAAATAAGTACTAGTATATACTGATCAAGCACTATTATCTAATAATAGGTACTAGTATTTAAAAAAGTATTAGAACTTAATGAATAAATACTAGTTTATAAAAAAATGTGTAATCATAACTGAAGTAAGTATTGGTATCTAATAAATAAGAACTAATATCCATTTACTAGGTAGTAGTATCTAATAACTAGTATCAGATAAAAAAGTACTAATATCTAATAATAAGTACTAGTATCTATTTAATATGTATTAGTATCTAATAGCCTACATACTAGTGTCTATTTAATATGTAAGAGTATCTAATAATAAGTACTTGTATTTAAAAAAAAATAGGCACTAGTTTCTTAATAAACACATACTAGTAAATTAAAAAATGTGTACTAATCATAATGGGATACATACTAGTCAACTGAATAACAGATATTTAAATGTCAATGGCAAAAATATAAAATGTGTCACTAGAAACAACAGAATATAAAAACTTTAAATAAGTACTATTATCTAAGAAATGAGAACTAGCATTACTAGGCACTAGTATCTAACGAATAAGTCTAGTATCTAATGAATTGGTACTAATATCTAATAAGAAGTACTATTGATAATAGTATATTAATATTATTATTACATATAATACTTATGTTAGTATTAGTAATAGTCTTTTTAATAGGTATGAGTATCTAATAAACAAGTACTAGTATCTAATAATAACTTGTATCTAATGATTAAGTACTAATATATGTGACCCTGGACCACAAAACCAGTCATAAGGTTAAATTTGACAAAACTGAGATTTATACACCATATGAAAGCTCAATAAATAAGCTTTCTATTGATGTATGGTTTGTTAGGATCGGACAATATTTGGCTGAGATACAACTATTTGAAATCAGAAATCTGAGGATGCAAAAAAATCAAAAAGACTGAGAAAATCACCTTTAAAGTTGTCCAAATTAGGTTCTTAACAATGGATATTACAAATCAAAAATTACATTTTGATATGTTTACAGTAGGAATTTTACAAAAAATCTTCATGGAACATGAACTTTACTTAATTTCTTAATGATTTTTGGCATAAAAGAAAAATCTAAAATTTTGACCCATGCAATGTATTTTTGGCTATTGCTACAAATATACCCCAGCGACTTAAGACTGGTTTTGTGGTCCAGGGTCACATATAATAATAATTACTAGTGTTAATTTAATATATACTAGTATCCAATAGCTTACATACTAGTGTTTTCTGAGCAGGTTTGAGTATCTAATAAACAAGTATCAGTATCTAATAAATAAGTACTAGTATATTTTAAAAAAGTACTAGTACCTAAAGAATAAGCACTAGTCACCAAATAAGTAATAGCACAAAAGTAAATAATAGTATGTTTAATAGACTAAAAGTTAAAAGTGCTTGCCATAAACGCTGTTGTAACCAGTCATAAGTCAAGTGGAAATCTGAAAGGTGAATAAACAGCCTTACATTCATGTATGGTTTGTTAGGTTAGGACAATATTTGGCTGAGATACAACCATTTAAAAATCTGGAATCTGGAGGGTAAAAAAAAAATATATATATATTTATGCATATTAATAATCAAAAATTTAATTAAGTATATTTATGGTAGGAAATGTACAAAATATCTTCATCAACATGATCTTTACTTAATATCCTAATGATTTTTGGCATAAAAGAGAGAATTTTTTTTTGCCCATGCAATGTATTTTTTGCCTATTATGACAAATTTACCCATGCTACTTAAGACTTGTTTTGTCATCCATGGCCACAAAAAAGTAATAGTAACTAAAGTAATTGATACTAGTGGCTAAAAAATAAGTACTAATAACATGAAAATTGACAGGCCCACTGGTACGTTTTATAGACTAAATGTTAAAACGGCTTGCCATACATAGAGAGCTGTAAAGCGTGACCTCGTACGCAGCATGTGCATGCAATAACCAAAAGGACCCCAAGCACAGAATCTTAATCTAAAAGTTCAATCCAACAGCAAGAAAAGTTTGTTTATCCGCGGTCACCGTGTTTAATGCGCTCGTAAACACACAGCTCTGCAGGAGCGACCGAGGCTGTGCAAATTCACACTTTTCATTGTCGTCACTTACTGACGTTATTAACGCAAAGAATTGGCTGTGGCCATAGATGGGAGTGGAGTGAAGTGGCTTACTGTCCGTAATGAGAGGCATGTTTGGTGGGCAGTTTCCTGTGCGGTGAACATGGTTTATGCACGGCACAGTGAGAGATGATGGGACAAATATATTTAAAGGAACACTCCACTTTTTTTGGAAATAGGCTCATTCTCCAACTCCCCCCCGAGTTAATAAGTTGAGTTTTACCGTTTTGAAATCCATTCAGCCGTTCTCCTGTTCTGGCGATATCATTTTTAGCATAGCTTAGCATAGATCATTGAATCCTATTAGACCAATAGCATCACGTTCAAAAATGACCAACGAGTTTCGATATTTGTCCTATTTAAAACTTGACTCTTCTGTAGTTATATCGTGTAGTAAGACCGGTGGAAATGCAAAGGTTCAATTTTCTAGGCTGATAAGATTAGGAACTACACTCCCATTCCGGCGTAATAGTCAAGGAAGTTTGCTGCCGTAATATGGCTGAAGCAGGAGCAGTAATACCACGCAGCACATGTGCAAATGCTAAACTAGCTGGGAACTCATTTCTGATAATACTCCGCCTGCTTCGGCCATATTACGGTAGCAAACTTCCTTGACTATTACGCCGGAATGGGAGTGTAGTTCCTAATCTTATCAGCCTAGAAACTCGCAGCTTTGCATTTCCACCGGTCTTAGTACACGATATAACTACAGAAGAGTCAAGTTTTAAATACAACAAATATGGAAACTCGTTGGTCATTTTTGAACACGATGCTATTGGTCTAATAGGATTCAATGATCTATGCTAAGCTATGCTAAACGTGATATCGCCAGAACAGGAGAACGGCTGAATGGATTTCAAAACTGTAAAAATCAACTTATTAACTCGGGGGGAGTTGGAGAATGAGCCTATTTCCAAAAAAAGTGGAGTGTTCCTTTAAGACGCTTGATGGGAGCGATTGAACAGCCACTCGCCGGTATTAGAGCCCAACTCTTTGCCAACTCGGCCTGCGTGAACCCGCCGCCCTGCGTGCACAATATGACGTTAGGATTTTATTGGAGAGAGGTTATTCAGTACAGAACAATATTTTTAGCCATGTTTTATTAAAGTCACCAGCTAACGGTATTATTAGTGTGTCTGTAGAGCATATAAAATTTTTTGATAGTGTTTAAAAGCACACACTATTCAAGCATGTCCTGAAAAAGAGAAATTGTCAAGTTAATCTGAGTTTTTTTTTTAATACAATTAATTTTAAATAAGTGGATTTCAATATTATAATAGACAAAAATATATAATTATAATTATTATAATTTAAAATGAATTTTATTTTATTATTTTACTTTAAAGTATTTCATTATTTATTAATTAAAAATAATTATATAAACGGGTTAGGTTTTAATAAATAAAATAAAAAAACTAGTAGGCTATTTTGTATTAATTGTTTTAATAATTAAATCTCATCGGTTCACAATTATGCTTGCATTATGCTGCCATGTTCTGAAAGAGATAAATTGTTAATCTAAACATTTTACAAGATAATACGATTCATTTAAAATAAATAAATGCATTATAATACACAATAATATATAATTACTATTATTATAATTTAAAAATAATTTTATTTCATATTAAAATTATTTTAATATTATTCAATAAAAATAAAACAAATAAAGATAAATATATTTTGCACAATTCTTGCTAAATCTTTTTACTGTAATACAAAATAAATAAACAAATAAATACATACATAAAATATTAGCCAAGCAGACTGTTTTAAGTAGGCTCTTTTATAATGTAATACATTACGCAGTAGTCAAAATATTTTTATTTTAAACAAATGCATTATAATATTATAATACACAATATATAATTACAGTTATTATAATTTAAAATTAATTTTATTTTATTTTATTTTAAATAATTCACTATTTATTCATCAACTATTAATTATATAAAATAAAGATAAATATGTTTTGCACAATTCTAGCAAAATCACTGACACAAATTAAAATAAATAAATATAAAAAATATATAAATATAAAAAAATAAAAAATACAAAACATCAAAACAAAAAGAACAAAAGTAAATAAATTAGAAAATATAAAACAAATAAAAATATATTTTCTCACTCTCATTGCTTTTTGTACACCACACCTAAAATTTTGCTAGTAAAAGGTTCTCTTTTGCTCATCAAGGCTGCATTTATTTGATAAAAAAATACAGTAAAATTATGAAATATTATTACAACTTAAAATACCCGTTTTCTGTTTTAAGACATTTTAAAATGCAATTTATTTCAATTTATTTCTGCATATATTTGTGCTGCTTGGCTTTTATTATAAAATAATAAAATATATTATAATATTATAAGACACAGTAATATTATAATTTAAAAGGAATTTTATTTTATTATTTTTAATTATTTCATTATTTAATCAGCAAAAATTCATTATATAAAATAAAAACAATTACATTTTGCACAATCCTAGCTAAATCTCTTTACCATAATACAACATAAATAAATAAAAAATGTCGCATTGCAGTAGGCTGTTTTATAATGTAATGCATTATGCATTATGCAGAGAAAAGAAATGTGAAATCTCATCAGTTTAGAATTATGCTTCATATAGAAAAAGGTTCTCTTTTGCTCACCAAGGCTGGATTTATTTGATAAAAAAATCTGTAAAATTATGAAATAGTATTACAATTTAAAATACCTATTTTCTGTTTTAATATATTTTAAAATGCAATTTATTTCTGTGACCAAAGCTGACTTTTCAGCATCATTACTCATGTCTTCAGTGTCACATGATCCTTCAGAAGTCGCTGATTTCTTGCTCAAGAAACATTTCTGATTATTATCAATGTCATATTTTCATGGAAACAGTGGTACTTTTTTATTCTAAATGTCATTTTTGATCAATTTAGTGCATCCTTGCTGAAAAATCTGTAAAAATAAGTCAAATCAATAATTTTGAAATTGAATTTGAATATTTTCTTGGGTTCTTCTCAGTGTTTTGTTAATGCATCATGAAGTCCAGCATGTTTGAAGCGCAGAAGGAAAAAACAAAGCAAGCGAAAGGAATTCTGTGTCATGACTGAAGCGCTGAACTCGACCGAGTTTTTGATGTGGCCTCCACAAACAGGCTGCCAAACGACGAGAGGATGATGCGTTTCATAATGCGCTGGCCGTCTCTGGGGAGCGTCCGCTCTCGGGGGACAAAAACGCTCACGTACATCTATTCATTATCAAAAGAGCCGGGCTATATTTGTACCCAATCCTTGTCACGCCGCCTCGCACACACGCACGCGCTCGCAGCTGAGGGCTCTGGCCTGTTGTCCATCACATGGCCCTGAGACAAACACAGTCTGGGGTTATGACATCAGAGCAGGCCACTGTTAGATCACACGTCACTGATTGGCCACATGTGCTCCCAGCGCAGCAACATCATGGGAAAACGACCAACAGCTGCGCAGCGCTCGGCCGCCAAAGACTTCAAAGCTTTAAACAATTACTCAATCTTTGTCTGCAACTTGATGAATATGTAACAAACATAACACTCAAAGTAATGAATTACACAAATATGAATAAATAAATAAGAAATAGATAAATAAAAGGCACAGACACAAATAAATAAATAAATAATTGATTTTTAAAAAATATATTTATACTTATGTCACTGACTTTTGTACCTATATATATATATATATATATATTAGGGGTGGGCATAGATTAATTTTTTTAATCTAGATTAAATCTTGAAATTAATCTAGATTAATCTAGATTAAAATGGCTAATCTGAATTCTGCTGAAGGCATTCAGAATATGTGTGCTACCCAAATAATGACTAAAAGTAAGTCTTTGAGAACGGGTTTCTCAAGCCAGGTGGCGCATTAGACCAGGCGCTCATCTCCTGTTTCCAAAATGCATTACAAACTGCTTGACAATTGCATTTACAACACAATTAACTATACAAACTTGTGTAACCAAGTACTTCTGCGCAAAAGGCTGTACGACGTGCGCGTTCCCGTAAAATACACAGGCGCGCGGGCATGGATATCTGCGTGCATAGTCTTCCAATAAACTGCGTTGCTTTTAGAAGCGTCAATTCAGTTGTTGCGCATAGTTTAATGTCTTTATTTCGGGATTATCAAAGTAAATTATAACTCAAACTTGAGATTTTACTGGGCCACAGCAGATTTTCACTGGGGCACGTGCCCCAGTAAAAAGGGTCTAGCAACGCACCTGCCCTGAAGCGGCTTCATAACTGCATTCATGTTTGCACGTCTCATTTGATGTGGTAATTTCACAGAAGTTGAAGACTCGTTCTCGCCCCCTACAGTGCAATTCAACTAGATATACATCATCCGCGCTAAAATATCAAGGTGAAAGTCATCATATCTTGTGTAGTTTAGACCCAGCTCCCAACCCAACTTTGAGAATAGATTAACGGCGATATTTTTTTTATCGCGCGATATGAGTCTCACGTTAACGCCGATAACGGCCCACCACTAATATATATACATACACACACACACACACACACACACACACACACACACACACACACACACACACACACACACACACACACACACACACAGTATACACATATATAGACACATATATACACACAAAAAATATATATAAAGGGACAAAAAGGCACTGACATAATTTTTAAAAAATCGAAATTTTGAAGAATATATAAAAATAAAAAAGTAAAAAACATTTAAAAAATAATAACAATAATATAATTACACACACAAGGATTTAAAAAACAATATATATTTAATATTTTATAAGAAATATATAAAATATATAAAGGCACTAAAATAAAATAAAAATAAAATACAAAAATAATTTTAAAAAGAAAGAAATATATAAAAATAAAAAAACAATATTTTAAAAATGGAATTAAGGAACAAAAATAAACAAACGAGAATATAAATATATAAAAATAAAATGGAAAATGTCACTAAAAGGCACTGACACAAATAAAAAAAAGAGAAAATGAATAAAGAGGTACTGACACAAAAACAGTTGTAAAGAAAAAATATAAAGAAAATTTTTTTGTTAGATATATAGATATGATTTAAGAGATACATTTAAAAAAATTAAAAAGAAAAAAAATATATAAAAAAGTAAAATATAAAAAAATTAAAAGAATTTAAAAAAACATTAAATTAAATTAAAAATTAAAAAACAAAAAGGCACTGAATAATAATAAAAAATATAATAATAATAATATGCATAAAAGTACAAAAATGCACTGACACATAAATGAACATAAAATTGTATAATAATAATAATAATAGTATATATATATATATATATATATATATATAAAAGCATGTAAAATGGGTACTGACACTAATTTTGTTTACATTACATTTTTCTCATGTTATTTTATTTGAATTTTTATTTTAGCACAGCAGTAACAGGAGCAGAACAATTTGCTTTATAATCCACTGCAAATAACAGTGAAGATGTCAGGAGGTCACAGAAGTCTTTGGGGAGTGAAAGGCCAACAGTGCAGATGGATTTGGCGTACTCTCAAAGCTGATTGGAGGAACAGAATTAACACGTCCGTCATTTACCCGTGGGGTTTAATGGGAGCTGCAGCTAAAGGCCTCGTGGATGATGGGAGTGCTGGGTGGAAGTGAGACAAAAAACAATGGGAAAGGGTGAGCAAACCATTTCTGGCTTAAGTTAGTACTATCACATGTGCATGAGTCATTTGTTCTGTTATGCTAATTCACCACATCACGTGTGCCATAGCTCATTTGTTTGTACAAAACAACTTACGCTACAGTTTAAGATGTTTTTCTAAAAATCAGGATCACATTAATAGAAAATGAAAGGCAAATCTCACAAATCTAGTCAAAAACAAATACACTATTCAATAATTTTACGTTATAACACTTAGATGTAACTGACTGTATATGGTCAATAACAAATATTAACTCTAAAAATATGACGTAATGTATACATTAATACATTAAACTAATATTGTTATTAATCAACTATAATACAATAATTTTATATAATAATATGTATGTGTGTATATATATATATATATATATATATATATATATATATATATATATATATATATATATATAAAATGGATGAAAAAATAAAATATATAAAAGGCACTAATACATAAATTTAACAAAATAAAAATAAATTAAAAAATTTCTAAATTTAGAAATTAATGATAATATTTTTTTTTAAACAAAACAACTTAAACAAAATAATTAAGCTTTTTTGTTACTTTTTTAATTAAGTTAAAACTAAAAACTAAAAACTGTGACATGGTAATTAAGTGATGATAATTATGTTAAAAACTGAATATTTAAAGTTTAACATTTTGTGTGTATATGTATATGTGCATATTCATTTTTTTCTGTAAAAAAATCATTGGTAATATATTTAAGTAATATAAGTAATATATTTAATGTTAAATAATTGTATTAAATATTTATATTTTATAATTCTAAACAATCAAATAATATTTTATAGTAATAAAATATTATAAATAATAATAATATTTATTAATAATATAATTTATTTATTAAAAAATAAATATGGGATTTTATTGAAAACACACTTAGAATTTTTTTTTTGTATTTGTTGACACAGAAATATGATCATTCTTAAAACTAGTATCACTTAACTCATTGCACATGACGACAGCTGTCACTCACACCCTGTAAATGTCATCAGAAAGCAGTCTCAAATCCAGCCAAAATTCAATCACAGAGTGAAAAAAATGCAAGGCAGGACAGAAAATGACCCGCTGGACCAATCAGGACAGGTTTAGGAGTCACGTGACCCGACTGACGTCAGCACAGCGGTGCTGTGTGACCTGCATGCAAATGAGAAGTGCATAATTCAGTAATCTACACTGAAACCTTTCATAGCGAACAGCTTTGAGTCTTGCAGCAGATCAGCCTGGAGCCAACACTCGCGCTGCTGCTGCATATGTTTCCCATTAACAGGAAAACTCGACACCTTCTGGAGTCAAAGTTCCCTCCCCGAGCCGCTCCTCGTGCGGTTTACGATGAGCTACGCTGCTGAATATAAGCAGGGAAGCCCAGGAGATATTATATTTTAAGTGAGGCTTATTTGAATTTATTTATCTGACGAGTACATTAATAATCATCAATCTGCGGTCAAAATCCTAAGCGGCGTTCCGCCGGCATCCAAACACTTACTTCACACATTCTTCGGATTGCAGCCGTAATGTTTCTCAGACCGAAGAATGGTGGAATAACTGCCTTGATAACCGCAGCCAATCGTCTCCTGAGCCCCCACGGTTACAGCATTAATAAATCAATAAAGAAGCCTTCAGAAGCCTCGTGCTGCGGACAAGCAGAAATGCAGCAGTGGGCTCAGGCAAGTCTGGATAAATGAGACAATCTGACAAGATGCTGCATTGCTCTTGAAGAACTGGGCTGGAATTTCAGCCTCAATATTCCTCAACTTCATTAATGACTAAAAGCATTTTTCCCGTTCCCACAACTTGCAAAAACAAATGCAACCCAGATGACCTCAGAGAAAGCATGAGTACTGATTTTCATTTCTGCTTTGATTGCTGCTTTGATTGCTGCTTTGATTGCTTAACTACAATTTAAATCAAACTTTTATTTTTGTCTAAGTTCTCACCTACCATTCAAACATTATAATATGAGTTGACCAAATGAGAACCTGGACCACAAAACCAGTATTAAGTAGCAAAGGTATATTTGTAGCAACAGACAAAAATACATTGCATAGGTCAAAATTATCGATTTTTCTTAATGCCAAAACAGTAGATATATCAAAACTTAATTTTTGATTTGCAATATGCATGGCTGAGAACTTTATTTGGACAACTTTAAAGGCAACTTTCTTAATATTTAGATTTTTTGCAACCTCAAATTCCAGATTTTCAAACATCCGTATCTCGGCTAAATATTGCCCTATCCTAATGTATAAATCTCAATTTCAAAAAATTGACATGTGTGACCCTGGACCACAAAACCAGTCATAAGGTTCCATTTTTTGAAATAGAGATTTATACATCAAAAAGTTGTATGTATGGTTTGTTAGGATAGGACGATATTTAGGTGAGATACAACTATTTGAAAATCTGAAACCTGAGGATGCAAAAAAAAAAAAAAGAAAAAAAAAGAAAAGAAAAAGTTGTCCAAATAAAGTTCTCATGAAACTAGTTTTTAGGAACTATTCATTCAAATGTTTATTTGGATGCTTTTTAAAATGTTACTTCTTGTTTTAGAACATTTTAACTAACATTACAATAACTTTTGCAAAAGTATGAAATTGAATGTTTCTTCAAAACTTGCATAACCAACAAAAAAACATTTTTATAACCTAATGGGAATGTTATCAAAATGTTCTAGGAACATATTTTTGTTAGCAGGGGACGCACCAAGATGTATTACTTGGGTTTAGGGGTTGTTAAAAAAAATTATTAAGCATCAGAATAAGCAATATCAATAGTGACTAAATAACACGTAATATACAAAAGATTTTAATGCACACAAAGATAGCTATATTAAAGAGATACTTCACCCAAAAATGAAAATTTGATGTTTATCTGCTTACCCCCAGGGCTTCCAAGATGTAGGTGACTTTGTTTCTTTAGTAGAACACAAACAAAGATTTTTAGTTGCAGTCTGTCAGCCATATAATGACAGTCAATAGGATCCATGGCTTCGAGAGTCAAAAGAACATTCACAGACAAAACCAAATTAAACCCTGCGGCTCGTGACAATACATTGAGGCCCCAAGACATAAAACAATCAGTCTGTGCACAAAACTGAACAGTATTTGTATAATTTTTTACCTCTGGTCCACCGCAATGTCCAGCTGTCCTGAGTGCGTTCACAACAGCCGGTGCGTGACGCTTCAACAATCTCTGGCATAGTAGATGCATGCGCGCATATGTGGGGACAATGGTTACTCAAAATGGTAATTACTTGTGCTTATCCTGACTGTTGCAACCGATTAAAAACTAAAAGATTATGTTTGCTTATGTTTTAGGAGGGTTCACTTTTTACCAACTTCCAACTTTTGAGTCTGATCGACTGAAGTTATAGTTGCATGCTTTTCGTCACATGCTCAGGACATTGGACATTGCAGTGGATCAGAGGTAAAAAATGATATAAATACTGTTCAGTTTCTTGCACAGATTGTTTATTGTGTTAAGACCTCAATGCATCTACACAAAAAAAGTGAAAGTCGTGAAAGTCGTGACGTATTGTCAATTATGGTCAACAAACACACACACACACACACACACACACACACACACACACACACACACACACCGGAGCAGTGGGGAGCAACTGGGGGTTCAGTGCCTTGCTCAAGGGCACTTCAGTCATGGTATTGAAGGTGGAAAGAGCGCTGTTTTTATTCACAATGCCCACCTTCAATTCCTGCCAGTGTGGGAATCGTACCGGCAACCTTTGGGTTACAAGCCCAACTCCCTCACCATTAGGCCATGGCTGCCCCCAAGCCGCAGGGTTTAATTTGGTTTTGTCTGTGTATGTTTTTTGACTCTCAAAGCCCATTGACTGCCATTATATAACTGATAGACTGCAACGGTTTGAGTTAAAAATCGTTTGTTCTACTGAAGAAACAAAGTCATGTACACCTTGGATGCCCTGGCAGATAAACATCAAATTTTTATTTTCGGGTGAACTAACCCTTTAACAAATGGCATTACAGTCCACAAACCAATTAACACAGTGCAGAAAGAGTTTGTTTCCATGCATGAGGTTTTGGTAACACAATATTAGTGAACTCTGCCGCTCTTGGCAAACACCTGTAAGAGGCAGCCACCTTTTCCGATAACTCTAAAATGTGTCGGGCGCTCAGAACGAGAGGTTTGATCGACTGGTTGTTTCCACACATGAATCCCTTGAAAAAATGCACAACCCAATGTTCTCAGACTGACCAACACTGTGCGTCTGGCGATGCGGAGCTTGCACTACGCTCGAAACGCCTTGAATTTCAACCCAAATCCTATAAAAACCTGTTTCTTGTTTGGACTAAATGGAGCTAAGCCACATTCTCCATATGTTTCCAGAACCTGGTTTTGGAAGAGGTTTACACTGTTGTTTGATGTTTTTGTTGGGTTACACCGCAGCCAAGAGCTCTGCCGCTCGCTGAAACTCTTTAACTTTACGGCAATTTAGCCGATATGTAGCAAACGAATGTGAAAAGTTGACCCGAGCTGACTCGCGCTCAAATGTACGCCGTGTCATCTTAAATTAAACCAACTCTCGAAAAACACGGAAAACAGAGCAGGGGTCGTATTTAACCCGAGATGTTCTGCAAAGTGCAAACATGACCCCACAGTCTCAAATCCCCACACAGACAGCTCCTACAAAACAAGAAGGTCGTCAAGGAGAAGAAACACAGAGGGTTTGATATTTATAGCTTAACACCATAGCCTGACAGACACTTTCAAACAGCGATAAAAGTGAGATGCTTTGTCAACACTTGCGCTGGCATTTGTCCTTACGAACACAAAAAATTTATGCCGGACTAAGTGTCTCATATCTGACAGTAGTCCAGGAGAGTTTGGATTGTGTTAGCATAATTGTGAAGGGCCTGAAAACATTTCGTAGAGACATGGAAAACAAACTGACAGGAAGAGGAACGAGGCCAAGATTCTCTCACACTCTCGTCCGGCAGGACGTCCAGCGTTTCTGCTCGGTGGAACGCTCCATTACACGTCTGTCTGTCCCGCTGGCACTTTGCGAGAAGAGCAATGTAAACACGGTGTCTGAAAATGTTTTTTCTTCCTGTCCCAAGAGCAGCTGTGAAGCAATTTTAGCTGTTTTGGATGGGGGGAATGAAGAAAAGCCAAAGGAACAAGAATCTTTGGATGAGAAAGACATGGTTGGACAGCTTGCAGGGGTTATCTGATGATTAATGGACTGTGTGTGCAAATGTCCACCGCTGCCAAAGTCCTCTTTACACCCGCTTTGTTTACACTGATCGCTTCCACACCAGCCGAGGGCCTGCGGATCGGAGGATGTCGCAGACACTAATAAAAGGCAAAGGTAAGAATGAAACGAGAGGTTATGTTAGCCAACAAATCAGTCTCGCTGAACTAGATGAACTGGGACGTCTGATTCATAACGGAGGATCTGAACGCGAGAGGGCATGACTGTCATGCGTCACTATCGTTCACAACACAGAGAGAAAGAGGGCGGAAGAATTATGAATGTGTAAAATTGACTGATGACCACAGACAATTAAAGTGACATGAGGATGCTATTGAGACTCAATGAATTCATTGTGTTTTTCTACAGCTTGATGGAGTCAAGCCGAGCAGTTGACAAAAAGGAGGGGAAAAACTGACAGATCTACTTTGTCATTATTTATGAGGTAAACACCTACAGTATGATGCTTAAACACTTAGACACGCACATTTTGATGGAGTATAAAGACTCAAAAAAAGATCTTGAGAATCAATTGAATGAATGATTCACAAACAAACACACAAACCTTGGGTGTAATGATGCAATCGGTGGAAAGGACCATTGACAAATCAGTGAACGAATCTGAATTAATCTTTTTGGTGAACAGATTTAAAGGATTCAAGTCAGTGGACTGAATCCAAAACTGGCTTAAAACGTGCTTTACTGAATAAGATCAACATCCAGAAAGGGCCACTGACAAATCAGTGAATGAATCTGAATGAATCATTTTGATGAACAGATTCAAAGAATTCATGGCAGTACATTGAATCCAAAACTGGCCTAAAACACGTTTAACTGAATAAGGAATAAGGGCCACTGACAAATCAGTGAATGAATCTGAATGAATCTTTTGTCGAACAGATTCAAAAGGTTTCAAGTCATGGATTGAATCCAAAACTGGTTTAAGAAATTGAACTGAATAACTGCAATATACAGAAAGGGACTCTCAGAGCCAATGAATCTGAATGAATCTTTTTGGTCAACAGTTTCAAAGGGATCCAAGGTCACTGGACTATCAAAAACAGTTCTCAAAAATGTTGAATTAAATAAGGGAAACCTGTAGAAAGGGCCATTGATAAATCAGTGAACGAATCTGAATTAATCTTTTTGGTGAACAGACTCAAAAAAAAAGTCACTGGAACGAATCAAAAACCATTCTCAAATGACAAATGTCAATGACAAATAAAATCAGTGAATTGAATCAAAACATGTTGTCAAATAATGAGTATTCTGCAGAAAGGGCTACTGACAAATCAGTGAATGAATCTGAATGAATCTTTTTGGTGAAAAGATTCAAAAGATTCATGTCACTGGACTGAATACTTTTTTTTTTTCAAAGGTGATGAACTGAATAACAGTAACTTGCAAAACGGACAACTCACAAATCAGCAGACGAATCTGAATGAATCTTTTTGAGAACAGATTCAAAAGGTTTCAAGTCATGAACTGAATCCAAAACTGGTTTAACATCTTGAACTGAAAAACTGCAAAATGCAGAAAGGGACTCTGACAAATCAACCAACGAATCTGAATGAATCTTTTTGTCGAACAGATTCAAAAGGTTTCAAGTCATGGACTGAATCCAAAACTGGTTTAAGAAATTGAACTGAATAACTGCAATATACAGAAAGGGACTCTCAGAGCCAATGAATCTGAATGAATCTTTTTGGTCAACAGTTTCAAAGGGATCCAAGGTCACTGGACTATCAAAAACAGTTCTCAAAAATGTTGAATTAAATAAGGGAAACCTGTAGAAAGGGCCATTGATAAATCAGAGAACGGATCTGAATGAATCTTTTTGGTGAACAGATTCAAAAGGATCCAAGGTCACTGGACTATCAAGAACAGTTTGCAAAAGTGTTGAATTAAATAAGGGAAACCTGTAGAAAGGGCCATTGATAAATCAGTGAACGAATCTGAATGAATCTTTTCAGTGAACAGACTAAAAAAAAAGTCAATGGAATAAATCAAAAACCGTCCTCAAATGTGATGAACTGAAAAAGAGCAACCTGAAGAGTGAGCCAACTCACAACAGATTCAAATGATTCACGTCAATGGAGCGAACCCCACACCACTATCCCCAAACCTAACAAACCGAATAAGTATAACCAGATCCTAAATTTCAGTTCAGACTGCGGTTGACGCTCCAGTTCTGGGTAAGAACCAAAGCCAGAGGCTCTCGAAAGCGGCCACAGGAACGAGGAAATGGCTTCCACATGGGGTCAACCTCTCTTTCGTACCTCACTTCCTCTCGGACTCGAAAACAATGCGCCCAAAATCAAGACCAGACACCAAATCCGAAGACTAATAGTATGCTACGTTGCGTGCTCACTATTAAGGGCCTATTGCTAAGTCTTCCTGGAGCTCGTTTACAATTTAATGCATATTAAAGTGATTTTGGTCAGGGCAAAATTGGGCAATTTGGAGTTCATGACCAATACTAATTAGTTTCAACCATGATTTTTCAATTAACACATTCAAATATGTGGTGACGTTCATCTCACGAAACATGATCACTCCAAAATGACCATCAAATGCTTAAGATGTCTTAAGAAAAAACAATAAAACTGAAAAATCAAGAACCAAAGACAGATATACACCTCCATGCTAGATGTTTCAATTAGCACATGTGGCGTTTTGTATAACTAGGCCCAGGTGGAAATAAACTGGATAAAAGGAAACACGATTTGCCTAGCAATTCATTAGCTTTTGTTGTGTAGCAGGCATGTTTTGTGGGCTATCAAAACTTGCTTACTCGGGTAAGACAACGGCAGCAGAAATCTGGATGAGTCACTGCGGCACTGCAGCGTGAATTAATCTGCGTTCGGAGCGCGAGTGTTTATCAGCGCATTAGCATATGCAACATTTGATGTGGATGAGTAGCTGCTAGCGTGGAGCAAACCCCTACCCTCGACCCCAAACGCCAAGATGGATGTATGCAATGTGCCCATCTCGAAACATGGCAGCGTGTTTTAGCGACTGTGACAATGAAAAACGTTTTAGGCCTTTTTTGTGACAAAGGGAGATGCAATTAATCTGTAAATAGCTCTGAGTAGAAAATATAGCAACTTCAAGATGAAAACAATAATAATCTGGAGAAGTGTGATTTTAGTCAGATGTTCAAGCATGTGTGAAGGTCAATTAAATCAGCAGTCAAACACAAGTAATAATATAATATAATATAATATAATATAATATAATGTAATATAATATAATATAATATAATATATATTTTTTTTATTGTTGGTCTTTTTTGAAGCCAACTGTATATTGCATGAAAACAATTTATATGAATTAAATGATAATATAATTACATATAATTACACTAATGAATATAATCAGCAATCAAATGCAAGTATAATATAATATAATATACTGTAATATAATAAAAAAACCTTAGTTACTACGATATATTTTTATATATTTATTATCAGCAAATGTGAGTAATGTATAATATAATATATAATATTAAATAAAATATACTATTTTATTTTATTTAATTATTTAAATTATTATTTTTTTTATTGTTGGTCTATTTTGAAGCCAACATTGACAGGTATTTTTTAAATTATAAATACATTTTTACTTAAAAAAAAAAAAAAATATATATATATATACAATATTTTTTATTTTTTGTCATGAGATTGACAAAAAAGTATATTATAAATAAGTACATATAAAATTACAAAAAAATCTACGAAAAGCATTTTTTTTGCAGTATATATATATATATATATATATACTGGAAAAAATGCTTTTCTTACTTAGATTGTTTGTCCTGTTTCCAGCCAAAATATCTAAAAATTCCTAAATCGAGAAGAATTTTTTTTAGATGAGAAAAATGTATTGTCTTGTTTTCAGAAAAAACAAGTCAAAATTAAGTGCGTTTTTGCTTGAAACAAGCTAAATAATCTGCCAATGGGGTAAGAAAAACAATCTTGTTTTCTGTTTGAAATAAGATTTATTTGCTTTTGCCATTGGCAGATTATTTAGCTTGTTTCAAGCAAAAACACACTTAATTTTGACTTGTTTTTTCTGAAAACAAGAAAATAATTTTTACTTGTCTAGAAAATCCTTCTTGATTTAAGAATTTTTAGATATTTTGGCTGAAAACAAAACTAAAAATCTAAGTGAAAAAAGCATTTTTTGCAGTGTATATAAATGTTTTACATTAATTACAATTGTCACCAGATTTATGTGCATTTAAAAATAATTGTATCAATATTTTCGATATATTAATTATAATTAGTATTATTATTACCACCATCACCATAATCATCATTCCTTTTTAGATAAAACTGTAAAAATAATAGCTTCTTTTGTCATGAGCTTGACAAAAAAAATTACATTCTAAATAATTACATATACAAAATAATATAAAATAATTGTATTATATTCAAGAATTTTACAAGTTGAATGATCTTGGACACTAGGGTTGTAATGTTTAATTAATGTAAAAAATCTTAATGTCCAACCATAAAAGAAATGTCAACCCTGACATAATTATCTCTTAATATATATATATATATATATATATATATATAACCTCCATTTAGTTAGAAATGGCACAGTGCAGTTAATACTTAAACAGGGTCTGATAGAATATCAAAAATATTAAAATATCACAGTAATTTGTTAAAAATGCAGTGAAAAAGAATGACCCATTTATATGATTACCAGGGTCTTTTTAGCGATTCTGACAGTACAGACAAAATTGTCCATCTCAAAGCACGCCAATCACAACAGCCGTCCACATTTCTGTTGCTCTGGCAAGAGCCGTACCCTTCCCACAAGCCATCGATGTGATTGCGGGTCTAATTATTAGCGAGGCTCAGTTTCACAGAGGTTTGGGGCTCGGTTTGCTCGAACGGATGAGAAAACTCTCCTCTCGCCGAGGGACCATGTGAGAAACATTTAGACGCATGACGTGAGAAGAGCCAATTCACAGCCAGCTCTGGTAATCTATCAATCTGTAGTCACCTCCAAGTGCGAACTCTTACACAACGGCCCTTTAATTCGGAACAGCGCTTCCACGACAAAGAATTAGCTCGAGAAGGCGATAGACGGAGATGCGGGACCACACAGAGCGCGGCGATGGACCAGATATCCGATTGCATCTCCGTCGCCTACCGAAGCCCGAATCATCTGAGGCTTTTCCTCTGACCTGATTTCAGACGTGCAAAACACTCGCTCTCTGCTGGATGCGGTTTGTGTTGCAGACTGATGTTGAAGCAGCAATTAGAGCACCGCAAGGAAAATAGTTCGAAAGAAGTGTCAGTCAAAACCCTGGTGTCGGACCAAAAAGAACAAACTGCAGGAGCCGCATCTCTAACGTGAACCTAAATGATGAGAAAACACAAGCTCAGAAAGATAAAGACTAGAGCTGCTTCATTATTGCAAGCGTGCACTTCATTTCTCTCAGCTTTGGTCTTGCCTGATTATGTGAAGATGCCTGAAAACACTGAAAACATTTGACCTTTGGAAGCGGACAGTTCAAAACAAGCATCATGTAATTTTTGTAATTAAAATACGATGGGGAAATAAAAATGAAGGATAAATAAAAAAAATAAAAGTGTAGGATTTTGAACATTAAAATAATAACAAAAAATATTATGACTTAATTACTAAGAAATATTTAAGATTCTACAGTATTTATATATCAGTAATCAAACGCAAAATTATATTTAAAATGTTCTTAAGTATAATATAATTGAAAATTACTAATATATATTTTCATATATTATCAGCAATCAAATGCAAGTAATAATATAACATAATATACTATAAATGCAATATTACAATATAAAATTGCTAAGAAATATTTTCATATATTTTCAGCAATCAAATGCAAATAATAAAATATATAAAAATTAAAATAAGAAATATTTTCAAATATTATCAGCAATCAAATGCAAATAATAAAATATCTAAAAAAATAAAATTACTAACAAATATTTTATTATAAGCAATCAAATGCAGGTAATAATATTAAATACAATTAAATTAAAAAATATACAGAGAAACTTGAAATTAAATATTTCCATATATCAGCAAATGCAAGTAATAATAATAATAATAATAATAAAAAATATATATATATATATATATAACTTAAAATATATTAAAAATATATATTAAAAATATTTTCATATATGATCATCAATCAAATGCAATAAAATAAATATAACATATGATATAATATAAAAATTATTTTAGATATTTATTATATACATTTTTAGATATTATCATCATCAATCAAATGCAAGTAATAAAAAAAGAAATGAAATAAAAAATGTATTAAAAATAAAAGCAAATATTTTCAAATGCAGGTAATAATATAAAACAAAATAAAATAAAAAAACAAAATATATAAAAAAAGTATTTTAATATATTATCAGCAATCAAATGCAAGTAATAATATAATATAGACGTATTAAATTAGAAATTATTTTTTATTGTTTGCCTATTTTGAAGCTAACTGTACATTTCATGTAAACAATTTATATTAATGAAATATTTGGAGCCCACTGTATATTACAACGTATGAAAATGTAAATTAATAAAATGATAATATGATTAAGTTAATGAATAAAGGCTTAAATAATAAATTATTAAGATTCTGCACTATTTACAAGGTCAGTCGTCAAGTGCAAGTAAATATGCACTTGAATTTTCCTTTGAATATATCATCACGTAAATATATTGAATATAATTTAAATAAGAAAAATGCCAAAAAACGTATTGCCGATCTATTTTAGACCCCACTGTGTATTGCAGTGTATGAAAACAATTGATATTAATAAAATGCTAATATAATTACATTAATGAAGTCTATTTCTCACGGGTGTGTGATGTGCTGCGAGTCTCACTCCATTGAAAGCGGAGCAGGAATTCAGTTTGGTCTAATCAGCTTTGTGCTGGAGGCTCTTGAACTGATGAAGTCAGTGAGAAATGCTGAAATTGAAAACATTAATTGACAGAACAACTGCAACACAGCTGCCGCAGAGGATGGTGAAGCTCCTGCTTCATCTGTCACAGCTCTGCACGGGTTAAACGTCTTAAAAAGATGGTTTTATAACTGTAATCATAAGGCATCATAGATATTGCTTGATTAAAACAGAATTAAATCCTTAAACCAAAATAGAGTGAAAGTTTAATTTGTAGGAATGACTGTATGGCTGTATATTTCCATGTTAACTACAGATATATCACTGCCATTAAAGCCACTGTAAAACAAGAAAGCTAAAAGGGTTAATCTGTTATAACAAAGCTTGTATGACTAATGAAATACTGCCTCAGCTCACAGCAAAGTTACCTTCTATTGTATTTCCTTATGGCCCTTTTCCAAACACATTGTTGGAAACTCCAACTTTCAGACTTGAATTAAAACGCAGTAACAAAGACTTAATGAAACATGAATATTTTGATTGTAAAAACACAAATCTGTTATTATTCCTAAGATTTTTCCTTTTAAAAATACATAAAAAGAAATACTAATAAATAGTGGTGGGCCGTTATCGGCGTTAACGTGAGACTCTTATCGGGCGAGAAAAAAAATATCGTCGTTAATCTATTGTCAAAGTTGGGTTGGGAGCTGGGTCTATACTACGTAAGCTATGATGACTTTCACCTTGATATTTTAGCGCAGACGTATACCTAGCCGAATTGCACTGTAGGGGGCAAGAACGAGTCTTCAACCTGTGTGTATGCCTACTGTGAAATTACCACATCGAACAAGACGTGCTAACATGGATGCCGCTATGAAGCCGCCGGGTTTGCTTCAGGGCAGGGGCGTTGCTAGACCTTTTACTGGGGCATGTGCGTGAGTTATAATTTACTTTGATAATCCCGAAATAAAGACATTAAACTATATGCAACAACTGAATTGACGCGTCTAAAAGCAACGCAGTTTAACCGAAGACTATGCACGCAGATATCCATGCCCGTGCGCGTCTGTGTATTTGGCCCCGATCACACCGAACACGTTTTTGCAGTGAGAGGCGCCTTTTTTGAATGGTTTCGCCGCCTGCTGCGCCTCGCGTTTTTGCAGAAGCGCTCTGAGCGCCTGAAGTTGAAAAAAAAGCTACTCTGAGCAGAAAAACGCCCAACGTCATTCGCATTTTTTCCATTGTCCAATCGAATGAATGGAGAGGCGGGCCTTCTGTTGTGGAGACGAAAGTTTACCGTTGCTTAAAAAGTCCAGAGACTGCAAGAAATGGAGGATAAACCTTGGTGTCTGTCGTGGGTAACCCGGAGCTGTATTTTTTAGGGTTTCTGCTAATATGTGACCCTGGACCACAAAACCAGTCTTAAGTCGCTGGGGTATACTTGTAGCAATAGCCAAAAATACATTGTATGGGTCAAAATTATTGATTTTTCTTTTATGCCAAAAATCATTAGGAAATTAAGTAAAGATTATGTTCCATTAAGATTTTTTGTAAAATTCCTACTATAAATATATCAAAATGTAATTTTTGATTAGTAATATGCATTGTTTAGAACTTAATTTGGACAACTTTAAAGGTGATTTTCTCAGTATTTTGATTTTTTTGCCCCCTCAGATTCCAGATATTCAAACAGATGTATCTCGGCCAAATATTGTCCTATCCTAACAAACCATACATCAACAGAAAGCTTATCTAGTGAGCTTTCATATGATGTATA